>NC_056743.1:1286653277-1286763277 GCF_019279795.1 Protopterus annectens | reverse complement strand
GTGCCATTTTAAAGGGGCACATCTGGAACTGAGGTGGGGTAATGACAAGGTGGAGACAGATTTTTTTATATTTATTAGAACAAAGTACGCTTCTGCTTTGCAGGTGAATGTTTTTGTTATTTAATGACTGAACACCTGCAAATGTCCATCCTGAGAAACCAGCTACTGAGAGACTGGACAAGTCCAGAGTCACTGCTGAAGTGTGTGCACATTTTGAGTACACAGGGGACTAGGAGAGTTCTAGTTAAATCAGACTTATCAGAGACTGAATACTGGTAAATTATCATTTACAACTAACTTTATAAGAGGTTTAACCCTGGAAGTGAGTCATAATAGTGAGCATGTAGGGTAAGAATGTATGACAAGTGGACAGGGAGATTTTTTATGCATTAAAACTAAATCAGTCTTGTAGTTGAGTTGACAAAAAAACGCGGTGGTACAGCGGTAGCATTGTTGTCACACAGCAAGAGGTTCTCCTGTTCGATTTTCAGCTGGAGTGCTGTGTGGAGTCTGCATGTCCTCCCCGCATTTGAGTGGCCTCTGAAAGACATGCGTGAATGGGCATGCCTTCGCTGAAGGTTGGGCGTCGGGCTGGCAACTCGGCACCATAAAAATCTACTGCCAGTCATAAGCGGACCGAAGTTCCACTGTGGCGACCCCTAACCAGGAAAAGCCGAAAAGACAAACAAAAAAAGTCTCGTAGTTGACAGTGACTACACATATTTGTTTTTCAAACATTAGCAGTGGCAACTACTGAAAGAAATGGGTACATGCTTTGTATTGGATGTCAATGTATGATCTGCAAATTTCCATGGATTACTGGTGAACTTGGACTGCTGAGCACAAGTCATTATATTGACTGTATGCATGCATGTTAATAAAGAAGTGATTTGTTTTGCTGAAGAGGCAGTCACATGACAGTGATTCAGAGCTGAAGAAAAAGATGTAAAAGCTATATAAAGTCCTACAACTGGATGTCTTAGGACTGAGTGAAAAGGATAAAGTAGTATTTTTTTCCTAGCTTGTGTCTGTCAAGCTGTATCACATATATGACAGAAAAATGTTTCATTGTTTTTGTATTTCTCTTTTGATTTATTTTTTCAGATTCCAGTTATCCTGGACAAGGAAGCTTCCCTGATGGCTTACCTGCTAACACTGCCAGTACTCCAACACTACCAGAGTTCGCAGCAGGGCCTCCCCCAATTTCCTATCAGCCAGACATTCCTAGTGGCCCCTTAACTCCAGACAAACCCTTAGCACCTTCCATGCAAGGCCAGGTAAGAGACTTTTCTTAAAATTGCGTTTTGAGCCACAGCATTAAAAAGTTTTGTTACAGAAAGGGTCATGGTAAAAGTGTGAAAAGAATTTTAGTTAATTTTTAATTAGTTAGTAACGTATAATAGAGATGAGGCAAAGCACTGAAGACATACCGGGTATGCTTAACTATGCTTAAAGTGTGAGAAAAAATGAAAGTGCTGTTGTTAAGTTTGACATTTCAGTTCTTTTCTACCTTCATGACAGTTTAATATATTTTCATATTTGTAAGAGGGAAAGACTGTACTTTGGTCATGAGAAAGGCAGTAGGTGTACTACCCCCCTTTCTCCTTTTTAATACAAAATGTCTATGGTTTGGGATAATGGTTGGGGGATGTCACAGAACTGCACAAAGTAGATTTTCTTTGCATTTTTTATATAAAAAAAAACTTGTGTCTTGGTTAAGGTAAAGCCATCATTCCTCTTTAAACAAGTTAAAGTAAGATTTTAAGTAACAAAAAGCCCTGCCAGTATTCCTAATAATGCATATATCCCGGTGTACTAGTCACTTGAAACATTGGCAAAGCAAATACATAGACCAACTGACTCAGATAGAACCAAGTTGGGAGTCGTGCCCCTAAGAAAGTGGAAGGAACGAGAAGGGCCCATCCTTTTCTTCTCCAGTTCACCATTTCTTGGTGAAAATCACTTTATGCCTGACGTGGAAATAATGCAAAGAATCTCCGTGTACAACTGAAGACACGTGGCAAGTGTGGAGCTGGCCGTAAACTGGAAGCAACTTCACTAATTCTTTTAGGGCTTCCCTGTTCGTGGTTCAGTTTAAAGTGCACAACGGTAGAAGTTGCCAATTGCAGGTAAATGAGCTGTGACTTGCTGATTGGGATGTGACTTTTTTCTTTGCGGTTGTGTGACCATGGGCTTAGTATATTTTAGCAAGATGGGGTAGTGAGGTAACTTTTTTTATTATATTTTACACCCAGATTAACCTATAACAAGTTGTGTTCATTCATTTCTAAACTTTATTTGAAAGAACTTGGTGATTCATGATGGAACCATGGAAGCATTTTGTGCTCTGGAAACTTGATGAAATGCAAAACTAGTGTTCCCTGAACTGGAGTAAAACAAAACATTGTACTAAATGTTGTTTTTTTTTTTTTCTTTTCAAAGGGAGCAAAGTTTAGACTGGTACATGTGTAGATCTGTTCCAGTGAACTTCAGGGGGGTAGACATGACTCATACTAATTACTCTTTGAGTTGCTGAAGTAGCAGTAATTGTATGTTGCCCACAACAAGTCCCTGACTTTGCAAGAGTCCTGTTCATAAGCAGTGTGCTACCTAATTAGGTAGCATACAGACTCATCTTCTGAGGTGGCTAGCTTGATTTTCTGGAACTGTCTGAATTAAAGCCACTAACACACACACACACACACACACACACACACACACACACACACACACACACACACACGCACACGCACACATACACACTTAGAAGACAGCCTCACTATAAAGAGATGGTAAGGCACTGTAGAACAAGATAAAGATTAAAAAATGCATGGAAGTGCATTTTGAGACTACCTAAATGGAGCCATATATGTACCACTGAACTAGGCATCTACCCTATACATCAAAGGCAGTAGAAATTATGTGCCTGCATTCAGTAGGCTGCTGATGCAGCATGAATGCAATGAGATTAAACTCTTTAATGGAACTTCAGGTGAAAAGAGAATGAGACAGAACAAAGGAAACAAGCTTCCCTCTAAGCGTTAAAGTGAAGTCCAGTAGTTCGGAGGTGAACAAGATTTTGGATATAGACAGATGTTCCCACATTAAGGCATCTGTTCTCCAAGTAGACTCCAGTAACAGGGTTTACAAACAGTGGAAGACAGTGACTATTACAATGCACTGCACTTTAAGGCCGTCTTTTACATCTAATCAGAAAGACAGGAATTCAGGGGTAGGGAATGACATAGGCTCTCATGTAATGCTGATAAATGAGAATCTGATGCAGGTGGGTCACATTCTGCTGGTTTTTCTAGGGGACTGTCATAATTTTTTGGAGTCCAAGTCAACAGCTGAGGATGCCTCTAAGCTGGAATAGTGACCTTGACATACAAGCAGCGCTGTTCGTATTTATACATTTATTTATATTGCATTTGTACACTATTTATTTTATATGTTTATAAATTTTATATCTATGTTTATATTTATTTAAATTTTTAATGTATTATATAAATTTATATTTTTATATATGTTATTAATGGAAATCATTTGGTGACCACTGGAAAAACTGAGAAAAGTGTGGCTGTGGTTGACTATTCAGCTTTAGAAACTGAAGTATGAAATCAAAAGCTGTGTTATTAAAGCAAAGATGAGAAAAACGTTAATTACAAGGATGTAATGCAAAACATGTTTGTCAATTTAAATAAATGGGTGTTTTAACTGCTAGCTAGTTACTTTTTAATGGTTACCTCTTATATTCTCGAAAGCCGACAATGTTGAATCGGACATTGACACGAGAACAGCGAAAGTGCAGAACTTCGAACGGGTAAACAGAAATCTCCATAAGGGGAGATTTACATTTACTTCAATGTAGTGCAGTCTCGGAGTTGGTAGTGGGGTGTGTGAGGCCGCAGCCCCCCACGTGGGGGATGTTGCCTACACCCTTTATATTTTCTTTTTTTTTTATTTATTTTTTTGGAATATTTGAAATTTTAATGGTTCAGTCATTAAAGGTCGATCTTTAGTGATTCGAACCATTAAATTCTCGATGTTCTAATATAGACCCCTTTTTAATGTTGCATTTGAATTTTGCATAAATGTTTACAGTACAGTTCATTTTAATGAAACGTAATGAGTGTATGTTTCTTAAACTGTTAACTCAAATTTTGGATTGTCATCTGTATGTACTCTGGACTGTGATTTTTAGTCAATTAGTCTTTTTGTCTCATTATGCTGAGATTTATAACCATTCATTTCAAACTGATTCAGATTTAGTGACTCTGCAGTCGTTTAACTTAAAGTTGTTCATTCAACTAAATGTAACATTGCTCGATCTTTCAATGCCTACATACTCATGTAGTGATCTTAAAGCAAAACTATAGCAGAGGAACCAAGTGTAGGTCAGTGTAAAGCCACCAACTCTAACATTTGATAATGCCTTCATATCCCTGAGACATCTTTATCAGAAACAAAGCTCACTTGTATGTTTTCATCTGGGAAAATCAAGCCTCTTCCTTTTCCAGTTCCAAATGGAAGCAGGCTGTTTTAGCAGGGTTTATGTTTACTCATTAAAGGTTCTTTCCTTGAACCGCTGATGAGTGAAAACAACACATCAAACGTTTATTAATCGTATGTTCACTTCAGCGAATGTGTGAGATGGGGAAAGTGACTAGTTGGCCAACATTTTCCAGTCTCACACACCACAGTATTTCAAACCCACTTAAGTGGAAGGCTGCACCCCCCCCCCCACACCCTCCTAACTATATATACCAACTCCGAGGTTGCACTACTGTGTGTAAAAGTGAAAATTTCCTGATGTTGGGCAACTACTTCTTCATGTCACACTGTCACTGAAGTGAAAATTCGATTAATGAACATTTGATGTGTTTTCGCTCAATGGAGGTTCGAGGAAAGAACCTTCGATGACTAAACATAGACCTGCTTTACCAGACAAACTACCCTTATGTTATTCAGTTACATAATCAGTGACACCAGTTATGATGTGTGTGAGCAGCAGTGCTGAAGCCTTCAGACAGCAAGTCCTTTCATTTTTGCTGACAAACCTTATGGAAATTTTGCCTGTAGTGCCACCTTCTTAACCCTCCATCCATTCTGCTGTCAAAGTATAGCTTCATCAGGGATGTTGATATTAGTTCTTCAAACTTCCATCACGTGAAAGCCCAGGGTGGGAGGACTTCACTCTAATTCTTCTGCTTAATCAAGGTACCCCACCACAACCACCTGTAACATTTCTGTTAATCCTAACATCATGCAGTGACACAGAGTTTAATAAATCAACTGTCAGTTTAGCAAATGTAGATATTCTTATTTGTCACTATTTTATATCACGCTTTAGTCATTTACAACATCCTACTTGTGCTACAAACGTCCCCAACCATTCAAAAACCCTAGTCTAACACTGTTAGCCCCATCTTATTAATTTAAATGTGAAACAATACAGACACTACATGCACTGTATACAAAAATAAAACTTGTAAACCCTTCAAAATCAGTTATACCTACTTAACTCAAAGTAAATACTAGAAATTAAATCAGTAGTTACATAAACAAAAAAAAATCAAGATTGAAGTAGTAACGTAAAGAATGAACCACAATCTCACTGTCAGGAATCAGCAATACCCACAAGTTGGACTCCACAAAAAGTAGCAAAAATTAACATTAAGATAACTGAACAGCACATTACACACCAACTAGTGTAAAAGAAATCTCAGCTGCACTACCTGCAAAAAAAAAGCACTAAATCACTAAACTAAGGCTTACCTTAGAAGGTCATTTAGAAAAAAACAGTCATTAGAAAGTCCATTCCTAAAAAAAAAAAAAAAACTGTGCATTCGTAAATAAAGCTCTACTCAGCAGACAAGTTATGCAGTTATTATAGCTCACAAAAATGAATGAGAAACAGCAACATAATGCAAAATATTGGATACATGGAATATATGATAACACAATTTGACTAAGACAGGAAATTTCTGGTACTAAAAGATTAAGGAGCCCAATTTTCTGACCCATTATTTTGCCATTCAGTGTTATGTGTGTGGGATACACAGACATACAGTCTGAAATGAGGCTAGCCAGGACCCTGCTACCAAAACATGGGTTATGAGCTCTACTGCTTACCTACTCCTCTGTCGTTTTTTAAATGAAGTGATGGCTGCTTTTATAGTCTTCCTCAGCTACCCTTACATAGACAGAAGGATTTATTGCTCATACATCTCATGTCATCATTTAGTTTCAAAGCCATGTAGTTATTATTTCTGGTGTTCTGATTATGTGAATTAGATCTGACCTGTAGTGTTGCTGCAGCCTGATCATTGGAACACTGAAACATTATGATCCAATAGATCATAGGTAGGTATTAGGCGTGCACTTCACATGACCATCAGTGAGCCTAGCCCAAATTCCACATTGCCCTAATGCAGTCTCCTGTAGTCTTTCCTGAACTCATAAGAACTCCACTCAACAACCATCCAGCCTCTCCAAGTTGTCATGCAGACTTTCCTTATTTCCCCTTTCTTGGAAGAGAAGAGTCAGCCATGAGGGACTTACAGCTTGTAAGTCGGATAACCTGCCTTTGACCTGAGCTCATTCCTGAAGTTATGGCTCTGGTGGCACAGGTAAGTGTCCTGTCTCTGTGCACCAGCAAGCTAACAGCTGGGGAAGAGGTCATAATTTGAATGGAAACAAATTAACATTGTTTATTATGGAAGTTCTCCCAAAGGCATGTAGACAACTCTGTATGTGCGTGTGTGTGCATGTGCGTGTGTGTGTGTGTGTGTGTGCGTGTGTGTGTGTGTGTGTGTGTGTGTGTGTGTGTGTGTGTGTGTGTGTGTGTGTGTCTGTCTGTATATATCCTGCAATGGGCTGATGTATGTCCAGGATTATTTTACTGCCTTACACCTTATGAGTTTCTCGGATACACCCTGGCTTCCCTGTAACTTAACTAGGGTCAAGCCAGCGCAGGAAAAAAATGAGTAAATGGAATTAAAATGACTGAAATGAACTGCCTTGTTTGATTTTCTAGTATTCTTGCAGGTTAACATCTGTCTTTGTCTTAGAGTTGCTTATTTTGTGAGCTCATTGTATTGACGTGATGTTTTACATCAATAGTTCTATTTTTGGTATTTAATTTCCTTTCCTTTCATACTTTATCTTTTTCTTCCTCTCCCCATTAACCGTCATCCTTTTCCTACCCACTGATCAGCCTTTTCCACATCTTAATGACTATAGCCTTAGTGGGAACAAAAGGCTGTCATAGAGGACTGTAGCCCATGAAAGTGGGATATTTTGCCCTAACCCTCTCTCCCCAGCAGTGATAAAACCTCCTCCCAAAGTAGGACCCCACAGCATTGGACCCTTTAGTAAATGCATGCTTCCTGTACTTCTCAACCTCTTAAAGCAAGAAATCTGGACAAAGGCACAAATAATGAGGGTACAAAGGCCCAAAATAGGGACAGTTTTTAAATATTGCTCTTATAAACTTAGAAAGTTGATAAAATAACAGGTTTTGCATTAGCGTGAATTTTTCTGAAGGAGATGAAGTTTGAAACTCAAAACGTCTGTCAGTATATTCTGACTTTGATCCTCAATGATTTGCGAACGACTTACCAGAAAAACACAATTTTATAAGAAATAGACGAAAATATGAGGCAAAAATCTATACATTCTGCGAAAATCCAGATAGTTGAGAGGTGCAATTCTTCCACATACTTGCATATCCACAACCGCAACGTATACTTTTTGTGACAGGCTAAAGGCACCTCACTCTTTCCCTGTTGTCTGTGCTGCTGTATTATCTCAAGGCCTCCACCAGATGGCAGTAGCACATCAGTGTGCTGGACTGACTCCCTCTCCACAGCATGTATGAATGATAATGATGGCTGTTCACTGCCATCCATCCTGGCTGACTCCACCAGTGTCTGAATTGAGCTCCGGTTCTCTGTTATCATTTTATGTGCCATTGAGAACTAAATATGCATACTGCATAACAGGCTGTCTTTTATTGGCACAATGACTTTGATATGCTACTCCTCCTTTTATTCCTGTTTAGGGAATATTGGACAGTTCTGACACAGCCTTGCACTGTAGTGTGTAGTAACTGAATTTCAGTTTGTTACAGTGCTATATATTTCTGTATCGCGGTGGTGGTGCTGCGGTAGCGTTGTCGCCTCACAGTAAGACGCTGTCCGGTTCGATTCTCAGCTAGAGCGTCTTCTGCGTGGAGACATGCGTGAATGGGCATACCTTCGTTGAAGGTTATGCGTGAGGGCTGGTAACTCGGCACGTAAAAATCAACTACCAATCATTAGCAGACCGGAGTTCCGCTGTGGTGACCCCTAACTGGGAAAAGCCGAAAGACACAAACAAACAAACAGTGCTATATATTTCTGTATGCTTTAAACTGTATACATTTGTATCTTAGCTAGTTAATTTGCCATTAGCTCAGCAGTTTAACAATGATTGCTTTCTGTAATACAGCTATTACTGGTGTCTGCTCTTGGAACAGCAGTATTATGATTCTGAATGTGTTAGCTTTTAAGAGATCCTAATCATGCATCAGTACTGTGGACAGTATGAAAGATTGTGTCACTGCATTGCTACAACTGCTTCCTATCACACAGCCATTTTTTCAAAGTTTGTGCTGGAAACATGCACATTCCTTAAATGCATATCTTTAGTATCTCCCATCACTTCTTCTGAAACAGGCTGGCATATAGATGGCATAGTCTGGGAAAGCACCAAGTGAATGTGATTGACAGGACTGGTGGGGTATCTGTTGTTAATATTAAAAAGGTGGGATTGATCATTGTAAACATTTCAGTGAGCTGGCCATTTAGATTAAGATGGAGTTTTGTGGTTCATTTAATTTTTCTAACCATTTGGTGAGTTGAGGCTGTTAGGACAAGGAGGAAGTGGGCAAAGTATGGAAACAAGGCAGGGGAAGAGGTGGGTGAGGTGTATGGGGTACGAGTCAGAAATGTGGCTCAGTAATTTGTAGTACCTGCTGGCAATTTGAATATCATGAAAGAAAAGCTCACCACAGGTGATCCTGGAAAGGGTAAGGAGTCATAGAAGGGGATGCATTATGGGAAAGGTAAGGAGTCATAGGAGGGGATGAATCATGGGAGTGAGAGGGTTAAATGTAGAGAGGAATCTAGTTAAGAGGAATAGGACATGACGGAAGAGAAAGCCAAAACGTAAGCAGATGTACTATCAGCTGGATTGGGAATTAAAAGCAAGTGAAGGATGGTACAATGGAGGAGGTGATAGGAAGTAATAATGTTTATAAGACTGGTAGTCATAACAGAGAGTAGCGGGAAGGGAACTGATAGAACAGGTGAACTGACAGAGGGCATGGTGAAGGGTAAGGTAGGTAGAGGAGGTAAGAGTTTATGGAGGGTTGGGAGAGTACGACTAAGTTTGTGGTGAGAAGGAAAGGTGAACATAGAAGTTGTTAGTTCAACAGAGAAGATGAATAATCCCTTATAGAGGGACAGAGGATGGGGATACTCCATTTCTAAATAATTTAGTTGCTGGGATGTAGGCAGGGAGACATGCTGCTTGGGGTGCATGGAACCTGTTACGAGTGGTGTAGTTGGGGAGGAGGTGATAGATTGGTTGTTGTAGATTCCATTACTAATCAGTCAGGTGGTGCTGGCTGGCCTAGTTTAGTGCATGTGAGGATAATGCTGGATGTAACACTGGCTAAGGAAAAACAACTGTTAAGTGAAGTGGGGTCTAGGTGCAGAGTAAAGGCCATGTATAATAATAGAGGTGGATACTAATGACTAGTGTGAAAAAAGTAGTTCTGAGGACTGAGGCTCTTAAGATTAGTTATAACAAGCTGGATAGTTTATTAGCTTTGTCAGAAGTACTTCTAGTGCCTAAGGCTAGTAGAGGAAAGAAAGACGGGAAGGCCAGAGCAGTGTAACTGTTGTCCGAGGGAATGGTCAGGGAGAAGGGAACATATGGTTATTGCAGGTAGGAGTAACTTAGGAGGTTGGCTTATTTTCAGTAAAGATGGAATGAGGTCATTTTAGCAATAAGGGGATATCAATGTGAAAATACATATTTAAGAGTTACATAAAGGGTCTTTTTGTTTAAACTAATATGGCAGCAGGACAGGGCTGGGTTCATAGTGCAAGATGAGGTATGTATGGATAGTTGTATTGCTGGAGATGCGGTTGGGAAGAAGTTATGAAAGGAGGACGGTAAGGAAGGGTTAGAATACATAATGTATGTCGGATGTTGTTGTGTAAGCAATTTAGAAAGAAAAATAGAGGAGCTGGAATTAGGCAGGAATGTCATAGTAAGCACAGAGGAAACATAGGCCAATGCTGAAAGAAAGTGGAATATAGGGGTGCTCAGATTTGGGGGGTTAGACGTGATAAGTTAAGTAAGGGTGGAGGGAATCACAGTGTACAGAGGACTGGGGTCACATGTAACATGTTGGAAAATGAGAAGTGGGTGGAATGGAGAGATGTGAGAAGAGGAGGGGGTGGAATGGAGAGATGTGAGAAGAGGGGGTGGAATGGAGAGACGTGAGAAGAGGAGGGGGTGGAATGGAGAGACGTGAGAAGAGGAGGGGGTGGAATGGAGAGATGTGAGAAGAGGAGGGGGTGGAATGGAGAGATGTGAGAAGAGGAGGGGTGGAATGGAGAGATGTGAGAAGAGGAAGGAGTATGGATAATGTTAACTTTATGGCAGTAAAGCAAGGAGACAGAGGAGAGAACTGGTGGACTAATGCTTCTCAAAGACCTGCATACCCAAGTGTAAAAGAACACAATTTGAGGATAGACATAAAATGTGGTAACAGGAAAATTCTGATAGTAATGGGTAATTTAATTTACCAGAACCAAATGGGAGTATTATTATGTCAAGTGAAGGGAAAGACAACAGAATGTAAAGGTTTTACTGTGGAAGATTTATTTCAGCAGGTTGAGAAGCTAGCTAGAAAGGGTGGGATTTTGGATATTGCACTGAGTAGGGGTAATGGATTGGCTAATTTTGAGCTTAAGAAGAATATGTCAGGTGTAAGGGTGTCATTCATTCATTTGTTGTTTCTCCATTATGTGCTTTATCCTTTTTAAGGTTATGGGAAGTTGGAACCTGTTCTGGCAAGCAGTGACCATAGACAAACAACCAGTCTTGGACAGGTGCATATCCATCACAGTTGACATACACATGCTCACGCACTACGTACAACTGCATTTGAAAGGATTGCCAATATACATAGTATATATCATCAACTGCCATATAATTTTATGTAATTCCTTGCCATAGTACTGTTTCATTGTGGGAGGAGTATTTGACAGTACATAAGTTTTATTGTTATAACAACATAGCAGGTAGCACCTAATATTTAAGACCTAGGTGTACATGTGTGTATACTGTTTTACTGTTAATTTCTTGTTTATTTTTCTGTTATATATTTTGTTCTTTGAACTGTAATGTTTATATAGAGCATCTATTCTTGCTTTTTGGCCTGAGCTGTACCTGAAAACTATCCTTGGACCAGTGTACCAGCCCAGTTAAATGATAGCTAGCAACCTAGGTAGCTAGATAGATGTATTTTTGAAATGTAGAAGGAATGTCTGCAGCTAAGAACCAAGAACTGTATGTCAGGAGTTCTAACCTTTGTACAACTGTCCCTCCCTAACAGGGGAAGAAGATGACGGAAAATTGTTCATATAGGTGAGGAGAAGTTAGGTAACTGGGTAAATAAGTAGGGGGGTAATTAAAAATGCAACATACAGTGCTATAGAAAGGGTCTCCTTACGAATAAGAAGATAGTGAGAGTGAGGAAAGGACTTTCATCTTTGAAGAAGGATGTCAGGAAGGTGGAGAACTAGTACAGGGACAAATATTAGCAGGCAAAGAAGAAGAGGTGAAAGGGGGGCTGACATGAAGTGAGAGAATGATCTGGCTCAATATAAGGGAAAAATATCTTTTATGTATAAAGGGAATATGGTAGGGATTTAAAAAGCAAGTAAACAGGCAGAAATTGTAAAGACTTTTTCATATGCCTTTACTAAGAAAAATGAGATGGAGTTTGTTTTAGACTGTGAAAGGTAGGCAGTTCAGGAATTTAAAGAGTTGAATGTGGAGAAGGCATTTCAGGCCTTAAAGACAGATAAGACATAAGTGCCAAATGATCTGCCTATAGGATCCTGAAACCCGTAACACTGATTTTGGCAGGTTGTTTTGACACTGTTCTACAGCTTCTTAAATGAAGCAGTACTTGGAGGATTAGAAAAAGGCAATGCAGCACTGGTGCTCTTGTGTCTTGGAGAATTGCAAGTAGACAAATTAATTTGATTATTTTGGAAAGAAAGGTTATGGAAATGGTTTTGGGGAGTAGACAAAATGTTGGTAATGAATTACAAAAGGAGGACCAGCATGGCTCCTCAGTGGGAGAGAAGTTGGCAAACTAATTTGTTGCAGTTTTATTTATTTACATTTTGTCTGTTTCTGCTCTGACCTCTGGTTTGACCACAGGCATCCTGCCAGTTTTGCCAGTTTGGTCTATTCATTCACATTTTGATCGAGGCAGAGTCCTACAGTCCATGTGCTCCTTCTGGGGATGGTGGATGAAAAGTAGGGGCTGTGCTCTCATCTTTTGCAGGGAATCGGGGAGGGGTTATTTTTAAGCCATAGTACTTCTCACCTTGCATGTCTGTGACATCCTAAGGATTGGTGTGCAATGGGCATATGTCATGGGCATGACTCTCACTTTTGTGAGAGGTATTCCATCAATAGCCATGCCCCCTTGAAGGCAGGCAGCTCTTTTGATCTCTGCTCTGCACAGGGAATTTTATCCAGTGTATGTACTCTGGATGTATGCCATCTGATCCTTTACCTAGAGAGAGGTGAGCTTGCTTCTTTTCATCTTTCCTTTTTATTCCCATTCAGCTCCTGTACTGAGGCCAATAACAGATTTTTTTTCTTTTCATTTGGACTGGTCAAGGTTTTATCCTTTACATCAGTAGAACAGGTGTAATCTGTTAACAGTTTTATGATTGAATGGCTTTAACACTGGGTAAGGTTATTCTGGTGGAAGTAATGTGTGTGTATTTTATTAAGGCCTTTGACTTCATTCCTTAGTGCAATCTGCTGTGGAAGCAGATGTGGATGTATGTGGGTAGGAGAAAGTTTGTAAGTTTGGGGTGACTAGAAATGGTGGTACAAAGACAGTGGTGAAAGTTGTATCTGTACAGAGAACTATGACTAGCGGAGAATAACGGGATCAGTTTTTGGCACTGTCTTTGTTTAATGTGTGTTCCGGGTATTTGGTTTTCAGTGGTAAGATTAATCTGTGAATGGTGCTAAGTTAGTACAGTGTGCAATGGGGAATAAGCCTCTACATTGTTGTGAGAACATCAACAAGATGGTGTGATAGGTAACAGATGGAGTTCAGTAGAGTCAGGTACAGGGTACTAAAATTGGGATATAATTCTGTGTACAGTATGATTTGGTTGGGGATAAGGATCTTACTACAAGCATGTTAGTTACTGGGGTCAGGAATCATCTAGTATAGTACAAGAGAGCAGTGGCTGAGGAAAACAGGATTGAACAGTCGAAATGCTTTTGTATGAAGCACTGGCTAGGCTTTGTGTGGAGTCCACTGTGCAATTATATCAGCCATAAAAAGGCAGGTACTTTAAATTGTTGAAGTGGGTTCAGAGAATGCAGATTAATAATTAAAAGGTTAGATGACATGAAGGGCTTGAAAAGGATGGGTATTCTGGAATTATTTTCACTTAAAAGGTGAACGTAAAGAGAGTGCATGATATGGAAGATATTGGGAGAACTATGAGATGAGAATGAGGGATGTTGGGAGGAAAATCATCATAGGTTTCATTTTAAGTGTATACATTTAGACTAGATGTGAAGTATTTCTTTACTGACTGGGTAATAGATGAAATGAATACATTTTCAAATTGGGTGGTAATCACAGAAGTTTTTGAAAAGGAGTTGGATAGATTAATTGTGGGCAGAGGTGTTTAGGGAGAAGGGTGAGGGGATATATGGGAGGGCAGCTGAATGATGCAAACTCCAACAGTTAGGTAGACTTCTGGCAGCAGTGCATGGAAGTCATTTTTTTTAACCAGTCAGTAGTTTTCATATAATTTCTGCCATGTCTTTTTCTTTCACAGATGCCACAGCCTGGAAGGCTTGACCCAAGTCATGGTGCAATGCAGCAGGGCCTTCATGGTGCTTCTCTGGTTAGTCAGTCTGGTCAACCTCTACACCACCGGAATCCACCGCAGCAGCAGAGGCAACAGATCCAAGCAGTGGTTGTAGGAGGGCCGGGCCATGGAGAGATTACATTCAACCCCTCTGCAGCCATGACAGCACATACTGGAGTGCAGGTTCCAGGGGAAGTCACAGAACAAGCCCTTGATGTAAGTTTAAGAAAAATTCATATTATGCAATCTCCGAAGCTTGCCAGTGCAGTTGTGTTCTCCTGAAGACTTACCAACAGGATGAGCATTATATATTACATGTGCCTTATATGTGTACTTTCATTTTGTTTTAATATGAACAAATTTTACTTAAAAAAAAACTTGGTGTTTGCACTTTGTTTTGAAAGGGCTCTTCACTAGAAGGCTGTTCTAAAATGTTTAGTAGTGGCTGAACAAATGGGAAAAACAAGTTATTCATCCACATAGCATTGTGAGTCATGCAGGCCACCGTGGTTGGGTTTGTCTCAATTACTCTGGCTGTTTACAATGTATAGTGAAGTAACTGAAATTATTTGAAAATAGCTTTTGCTGTAGAGTTTGAAATGATGTGCTCTGCTTCTGTGAGCTCTTTATGCTGTGAGTGAGCAATGTCTCTTTACATTGTACTGAGCATCTTGGGGTTGATAAACAAAATTTGAGTGGAGCTAATGTGCCAAAATTTGAAAGTGGTGCATCAGAAATGTGTCCAGCACTGCCTTCCTTACAGTATTGTGGTATGTATATGCCCAGCTGTGTAACAGTCTCCTAGTGTCCCGATCCCAGCAATCCCTTCACAGTTTTGGCCACTCTGTGGTGTACACGTCCTTTCTGCTTGTTTCCTTTCCTTGTAAGGCCTCCAGATGTGTAACCTGGGAGGATGCACTATGCTTTATTGGAATCCTCCTTTTGCACTCTGCCCTTGACAGCCTGCCGGCTCTGGCCACTGCCCTTCTACACTGCATATTTCATGGGGGTGATTAGTAAGCATATATCATTTTTCTCATCTATCTTGCTTTGGGTTTACTCCACAAAGAATGTTTGATTTCTGTGGTGTTTTTAGTCCAAAGTACATACAGTAAACTCTGTTAACTGGCAACCATGGTGACTGGTAGATGCTGGATAACTGTAGTTTCCAGTTTTTTGAGAGTGGCACGTGGAAGTGTGTGTGAGAGATCGGAGAAAGAAAGAGTGAGTGAATGCATGTATGAAAGCAGAAGAGACTGTGTGGTTGAGCGATGGCAGTGAGTGAATGAATGCATGTGTGAAAGCTGAAGAGACTGTGTGGGTGAGCAATCGGAGTGAGTGACTAGGTGAATGCATGTATGAAAGCAGAAGCGACTGTGTGTGAGAGATCAGAGAGATGTATGAAAACTGAAGAGAGAGAGTTTGTGTGAGAGATCGGAGAGAGAAAGAGTGAGTGAATGGATGTGTGAAAGCAGAAGC
Organism: Protopterus annectens; assembly: GCF_019279795.1. NCBI lineage: Eukaryota > Metazoa > Chordata > Ceratodontiformes > Protopteridae > Protopterus > Protopterus annectens. The sequence continues at coordinate 1,286,747,594 of NC_056743.1, read as the reverse complement.
GATTGTGTGTCAGAGAATGCCGATTGCTGGAGAGGTTGCTTGAGTTCCGGTTAACTGAGTGTTTACTGTAATCTAACCATTTTTTATTGGTATAAAGGCACTGCTACCTCCTCTGTGGTGCACTGTACACCATGTCCGCACACCCCACCCAGCAGTCTACGAGTACTGTGCCTTTTGTCATGTCATCCTCATACAAACTAATCTTGTTTTCTCAATCCAATGTAATATCTATCACAAATGGAGAAGACTTGCCTACCTTCAGCAAGCTCTGCAGATATAATGTCCAGTTTGCAATGCTTAGAAAAAGCACAGGATGAATGGAATAAGTTACACACATGTCACTTAGGGAGATATTTCTGAAAAAACATCTTTGAAATAGGCTAGATCCATTACAACCCATGCTAGAAAGGTTTTTATTTCTTTATGTATATTATGTATTTATTATTTTTAATTTTGGCACAGCAGGTTGAGAAATTAGAAGAACATTATGACAGTCCTCAGAAATAAGATTCCTTTATTTTGACAACTAAACACTGGTGAAAGTGCGAATAGCACTGCTTTCATCCTTTTAAGGTGAAGTAATGCAGTAAACTTTACCTTCTGCTAAAATGACTACAGTAGCAGTTGTGTGAAGTGATTCAAACTGTAAACATATTTCATGCTGAGCATAAGAGATGAGTCTTTTCCTCAGAGGCTCTTTGTTTTTAAAAAGTAAGTAAATAAAAATGAAAGGCTGACCATGGAGTACAGTCTGCATTTCTTGTGTGCTTTGCATTAACTAATGGACAGCAGACGAGGTAATAATATTTAATAGAATGACCTTTTGCTATTTTCGTTTTCCGTTAGTATTGCACTGTGAAGTGGCTGAGATAAATTTTAACTAAAAAAATAAATAAATAGATGAAACTTGAATTGCAGGAGACTGAAATTCTACAGACCTACAGCTGTAAGTCCAGTAAATGGAAGAATGTTTCTGACTTGTTTGCGTATTTGGAAGCACTACTGTTTGGCAGTATAAATGCGCCCTTTAGATTTTTTTTTAACTTCTAGAACATCTGACACTTATCTTTGAACGCTTCTTAAGTTTGCAGTGAAGGCGATGTGTAACATCCATGCTTGTGTGCTGACTCAGGCAGCAAAGGTTGGACTATAGAACTCAGGCTTGAACTTTGGATATTTACTGCTCAGATGATCAATTGCATTGTGTGGAACACTTGGTACTTCTTTTTGGTACCTTCTGAAGCAGTATTTGTAAAACCTTTAATGTCCCAGTATTCACAAGTTGTACTCCATTTGGTCTACTTCAGGTCTGGAGGTCGTGCACATTGCTTTGGTCACCAGTTTGTTCTTGCAATTTGTGCATTATCGCATCCTAGTGTACATCATGAGGAACTGTGGTGGTGGTGCTGCGGTAGCGTTGTCGCCTCACAGTAAGACGATATCATGTTCAATTCTCAGCTAGAGTGTCTTCTGTGTGGAGACATGCGTGAATGGGCATACCTTCATTGAAGGTTGTGCATCAAGGCCGGCAACTCGGCACGTAAAAATCTACTGCCAATCATTAGCGGACCGGAGTTCCACTGTGGCGACCCCTAACCAGGAAAAGCTGAAAGACAACAACAAAAAAAAAAGTGTACATCATGTGGAAAGCTCCCATATTTCACACTTAAGAAGCAGATTACCTCTACATGTGCCTGCTGCTTGTCAGGTCACAATTTAAAGCAGCCGTTAGTGCTGCCTGTATTGTTTGAGTCTACAGTATGATGTTATTGACTGTGCGATTTAAGGTGCTCACTGTAAGTCTCATGGCCTTAGCAAGGGGCCACTTTATCATAGAGAGGGAGTGAGGCTGCAAAGAGGTTTGGCAAAAGATATTATCTTCTTCCAGTTTTAACCTAGGTTCCATTAATTATGTACCCTGTATGTACAATTTCCAGGCTTGTTTGGTGAAACAGGCAGTGGAACTACTTGTTTTACTCCCTGAGGTGAAGGAAAGGTAGCACATTCAAAAGTGTGTAATACAGTATCCAATGCTGAAATGCCATGTTGTTTTCTGCACTGTTAACGAGGTGGATGTTGACCTGCCTTTATAGAGAGGCCCAGCTTAGGATTTCCTCGTTTCCTAAATAACGTCTTCCAGGTAATTTTAGACATTCCCTCTTAGAGTGAGGTTCATTTTGGTGAAACTTTTAAGGCTGTCATAAATGATACCAGAGAGGACAGAATACTGTCTCTTTGATAGAGAGCATATGTGATAATCAGCCTCCTTCTAGTCTGCCTGAACGAAAGAGTTTTAAGGCTAGAATAACTACCTTTTAAGTGTTGTGCAGTCTTTTCACACCAGGTAGCCGGTTCAAGTCCTCCCCAAGAAATTCTGCTTTGGTGACTTGGTAGCATTCCCAACTACCCTGCAGACTCATCAGTGATGAAGGATACTGAGCTCCCTTCAGCTTGGAGCACCATCTCCTAAGAGAAGTATCTCCGGGGTAACCTAGAAAGAGGCCGAATCCTGAAACTGCTAAATCATTCTACTGACAGACAAGAAGACATCAGCAGTTTTGTTAATACCGTTTCAAATGCTTTTCAATAATGGGGTTGTGTATGTGGTTCCCCTGAAGAAACAAGCATGGGAGTTTCATTCCCGTCTGTCTTAACCCATAAGAGATGGGGCGGGGGGGGGGGTTGAATATAGATTTGAACAGCATCATTTTTTGCATCATTTATCTGAAAGTGCAGAGGGTCACATTGCAAGCTCCAACTTCATTGCTTCTGGTAGCTTTCTGAATGTTATCATTACACATGATGGATGCATGGCAGTATGTCAGCATATAGGGACAGTTTAAAAGGTTCCTTAAAAGGTGTCTTGAAAGTAGAGAAATTTCAGTCAAGACTGCTTCCCTTTGGCCCTTTCTATACTACAAGAATGTTCCCCTTTAGTAGCTTGACCATCTTGTTCTACCAGCATCTCATGTATCCATTCCCCATCCTTCCTGACATTTACACCTTATGGGGTATCTTTTTAAAAGGATTGCCCTTCATGTAGCTTCATCTCATGAGCAGTCAGTTGGAATGAGATATTGATGTTAGTTATCTGTCACTTATGGCCAGGTTATACTTTTTTCTTGTATGCCTTTGATGTCCCAAGACTAGTTCTGTGTAAAAAAAACATGCAGTGCATACGTCTTTGAACATTAGTCTCAGTGTATTTACACTGTGCTGTTATTTGTGTTATTATTGTATACACTCAACATGCAGTCCAGCAGCATATCAGAGGGATATCTCCTGGTATTCTGCAGTGGAAAGTTGGAGAGGCTGGATTTTAGGTCACTTCATTCCTCTCTTTCTTGGTTAGGTTCTCAGAACCTGGACCTGTTACTTGAACCTATGTCATCTGCATCTTAGCCAGGGCTGCTGTGTCTGTGCTACCAGAAACACCATCTACAACAATGGTATTCATCTGGGTGCTGACCCTGTTTGATAGTGGCCCTACTGAAGTTGGGCTGATCGTTCTTTTCCTGTCCAGATGACGAGCCATTGGAGGTCCTATAGCAGGATGCCCTGCAGAAGCACCATCCATTCCTCAGTTTTTCTTTCCATAGACAGGGTGCAAGAACTGTAGGAGTTTGGAACTTGGGTTGCATCCAACAGGAGGAGAATGGAATCCTTTTTTGTGTCTTTTAGGTCATATGGCAACTACCATGTACCATGATGTTCTTCGTGTTTCACTGTTGCAGTCATCACACTTGGGTTATCTGCCTGCAGGTAGCCCTCAGTCAGCCCGAATACCAGAGCCTTGGGATTTCTGCATCAGATGCTGTCACCTCTTCCATGACATCAGGTCGTCAGGGGTATAAAACATGCAGCCGATGTCATTACATCAGCTTTTCTTGCCGTTTGGGATCCCGAAGTAGAAGCAGTTCGCAAGTGCCGGTCGGCCACTACCTGAAATTTTCATTTGTCGAGTTTCAAACCTGAAGTCTTCTAAAGCTAAGTACCCCATTAAGGATTCTTTTTTCTTGCTCTAACCGATGTCAGAAAAAGTTGATATTTGTCTTGCCTGTGGAAAGGAAATACCTCACAGAGATTTTCATTCTTACTGCGTCACCTGTTTAGGCCCAGACCACGACATTCTTTGCTGTAGCTTTTGTGCCTTGTTTAACACCCGAACTATTCATCGTCGGGCTATCTTTGTTGCTAAATTCTTTCACTCTCATTCTCCGTATTCTGAAATAGCTTTGGTAAGCCATCCAACTACTGATCTTTCGAAAGAATGTAAGGATAAAGACAGAGACAGACCACATAGGTCAAAAACTGCCGACGACACTTCCATTAAGCTAGTTGCCAGTCCACCGGTACTCAGTGAGGCGCCTTCGCAGCCCCTGATACCAGCTTCTACAGATTTGCAGGCTTCTACTGAGACCCATTTGGAGTCCAGTATGCCACAAGATGCTTCTTCAATTATGGAACCTGCGGATGTCTCTACCTTGGATGGGTCCAGAGCCGCTGTGCAGACACCGACATCTCAGGGTGTATTCCGACCTTCTGATGTTCGTATTAAGACTGACTACTTCATTTCAGACTAAAACGACTGAGTTTCTCAGGCCCAGAATTCGCACTACACCTAGAAAACTGATGACCAAGGCACATGCTCAAGCTCCCATGCCACAGAAACAAATGCTTAGAATGGCTGAAGACCTTATAACTCTAATTAGGGGAAGCCAGCCTTCCCCCTCTAAAAGACAAAGAATTGATTTCTCTTCTGATTCAACAGACCATGAGTCTGATTACTCTGATCCCTCTGATTACCAGGACATACCCTTATCTACCTATGAGGGTTCAGATGCAGAGGATTCCATTCATTCTGCCTCCACTCCAGAGGACCTTTCTTTTGGTGAAACCTTGCATACCTTAAGAGAGCATTTCCGCTGGGAATGCTAGGAATACCCACAGTCCAAAAAGAGACTCAGAGAATTTTTAGACTTGCCTCAGCACAGGCCTCTAGCTATACCCCCTGTCCTGGATATTATAGATGATGTTTTCATGGAATCCAGTCTTACTCCTGATACTTTACCACCAGTTCCTAGAAAGCCTGACAGGTACTACAGGGTACCTGATTCTCAGAAATTTCTCTTTAAGAATCCCTCTGCAGATCCAGAGACCATTTTCCAGGGACCTAAAGGTATTAAGGCTACTACAGCCAAAAATCCTACCCCTTCGGACAGGGATTCAAGGGCTTTAGACAGATGGGGCAAGAAGGTATATACCTCTGCAACTCTTGCCATCAGGGCTTTAAATTGCCAGTTTCACAAGTTGAAGTACCAGCAGCATATTATGGAACTAATTAAACAAAAAATGTTGTTGCTTCCAGATTTTGCAGAAAATAAAGATTTACAAGAGTTAATGCATTCTGCAAACCAAGTCAGTAAACATACTTTGCAGTGTGGTTTTGATGCCTTAGAAGCCTCTTGCAGGGCTGCTGTCACTGGATCTGTACTGAAAAGGCATGCTTGGCTGAAGGAACAAATCTTGCCAGACCCTGTCAAAGCAAAATTACTAGATGCTCCATTAAATCAGGAATGTGTGTTTGGCACAAAAGCAGAAGAGGTTCTTAAACAGATGGGGGAAAAAGCTAAATCTATGCAAACTGTTAAAAATTTCTTACAGGTACAGTCACCTAGATTCAGTAGGCATTGGCCTTCTAAAAACTGGTCCTTTCCCGTCCTTACCAGGTCTTCTCAGCCCAAACCCAGGGGCAACAGACCACCGAGGCTACAGTCTCACGGTACGTAGAGATCTAAATAATGGAGTTCTCCCCCCTCAAAAACAGGGAGTGGTAAGCCACCCACTTATGAAAGATATTCACAATGAATTGTCTATCATCCTTTCCAGCTATGCCCAAGTACTTGCATCCCTAGGAGGAAAACTCGACCTGCATGCAAAAAACTGGATGTCCATTACCCAGGACCCTTTGGGCACTAAACATTGTATCCCAGGGATAGAGATTTTACTTCCACTCACTGCCAACCCCAAGTGGGTTGCCAGACCTTTCTCCAATCCAGTGGGCAGAGGCTCAAAAGCAAGTACTTTCTCTTCTCAGTATCAGGGCTATTCAACCTGTTCCAATAGAGCAAAGAGAACAGGGTTCCTACTCCAGACTGTTCCTGGTGCCCAGAAAAGAGGGCTGTTGGTGCCCTATCCTGGACTTGTGTATTCTCAACACCTTCCTGGTGGTCCCAAAATCCAAAATGCTTACACTACAACAGCTGCTTCCTATGCTAGCCAAGGACTCCTGGCTAGTCACCCTAGACTAAAAAGAAGCTTGTCTGCACATCCCCATAAGGGAATCTTGCAGGAAATATCTACATTTCAGGGCAGGCTCTGTGCATCAGTTTTCTGCACTTCTCTGTGGATTATCTAATGTGCCCAGGATATTCACAAAGTGCCTGGCTCCAGTCATTGCATACTACAGGCAGAGAAATATTCAAATTTATCCATACTTGGATGATTGTCTGATTCAGGTGGACAGTCAGGAATTGCTACTTCAGCACCTGGCATTTGTAAAAAAACTTCTAACTTTCTGGGGTACACCATCAATGAAAATAAATCACATCTGGTGCCCCCAAAAGATTGTATTCCTGGGAGCAAGCTTGAACACAACTTCCCAGATGGCATTCCTTACTCCAGAAAAGCAGGTTTATTTGACAAACTACTTCAAACTAATGGCCACCAGAACCCAGCTATCTGCAAGAAAAATACTGCAAGCCCTAGGATTCATGGCCTCATGCATTCTACTAATTCCATATACAAGACTGCATATGAGGAAACTTCATTGGTACTTAAAAAGTCTTTGGTGCCAACTTTATCAGGACCTGGAAACACTGATTCCTATCATTCCTTGTCTAAGGGCAGAGTTCCTTTGGTGGGCAGAGGCTTGCAACCACAACAAGGGACTCCCTTTCACTCAACCCCTCGCCACCCAAACCCTGACAACAGATGCATCAGACTATGCATGGGGGGCTCACATGGCTGGCAAATGCATTCAAGGCAAATGGAGCCCAGGACAAATTCACCCACATATCAATCAAAAAGAAATGTTAGCTGTACAGAATGCTGTGACAGCCTTCAAATACCTTATCCTTCCAGGACAACTCTTGATAAAGACAGACAACACCACAGTTATGTGGTACATAAACAAGCAGGGGGGAACTCATTCCTACCCACTCTGCAGGTTAGCCATGGCCCTGTGGAACACAGCCTTGAGCAACCAAGTGAACCTGCAAGCTCAATTCCTGCCAGGCAAACAAAATTCACTGGCAGATGACTTAAGCAGAAATCTACTGAACCCACACGAGTGGAAACTGGAACCCATCTCATTTATTTTTATTTATTATTTTTATTTTTATTTTACATTTGTTGACTGGGCTGGTCTAACTGGATATATGTCTATTTTCAGTAGAGGCCCGGGGAGAAAAGCTCCAATATAGGCAACAGTATCTTTGCATGCAATATATACAATAGAAGGAAGTTACATTACTTTATTTTAGATTAGACAATAGAGGGTGAGTCTTTTAGAGAAGTAAGTCTTGAAACAGTGCAGAGAGGAAGTCTCTTTTAATGCTAGGAAGTGGTTAGCATTCTAGTTACAACTGATAGGCATAATAAAACAACAGAGCAGATAAGTAAATGGAGTGGGAGATAGGGAATTAGATGTTAGTCAGGGTTAGAGCAGGGACATAGCCAGTGTGTTTTGAGATGTTCTTTAAGATATTACTTGAAGAGTAATGTGGAAGAAAGGGATGAGAGTTCTTTAGGAAGCTGGGTCCAGGTTTTTCCCACTTTGTTGGAGAATAGTGAGTCCCCACCCTTGTTGTTAGATTTAGTAGTGGAGAATAGAAGCTTATTAGCAGAGCATAGTGCTGCCAGATTGTATATGGGGTAACCAGACTAGTGAGGATTGGAGTATTGTTAGGGTGGTAGAGAATCTTTTGGGTAATGGTCAGTTGTTGAGAAAGTAGTTGGTTCTGTAGTTCTAGCCATCCTAGCTTTTTAAGGTTATGACAGTGGTGGGTTCTAAAAGGGGAGCCAGTAGCAAATCTGGCAATATTATAGCTGGTTGCAAGTTTGCTAAGGTTGTTTTTAGATAGGTTAGTATAAATGGCAGAGGCATAAAACAGGGTAGAGATGAGGTGGGTTTGGGCAGTGGTAGTTCTAGCTAATGGTGTGAGGAAGGGGTTGATTTTATAAAGGGAGCCTAGTTTTCTGTTGACTGATTTTACAGTAGTATTAATATGATCATCGTAGCTAAGGCTGTGGTCTATTGTAATTCCTAACTTCTAACCCACAGGTGGGGGGGACACCAGAGGTGGACCTCTTTGCCTCCCCCCACAACCATCAATTGAGCAAATTTTGCACCAGAAATCCCCACAGCCAAGCATGGAAAGTGGATGCCCTATCCTTTACATGGGAAAACCTCTCAATTTATGCCTTTCCCCCTCTGCCCCTCCTCTCAAAAGTACTACTCAAAATCAAACAGGACAAACCAAGGACAATCCTTATTGCACTGGACTGGCTCCACCAGCAGTGGTACCCACTCCTACGCAGTCTGGCAGTAGTGCCACCTTGGCACCTACATCAGACCCCCTCCCTGCTGTCCCAGCAGGAGGGACAGATTTTGCATCCTCAGCTGCAAACCCTGAACCTTGCAGCCTGGCTTATTCCCTGAATACATCAACAGCAACCCTCAGCAAACAGGTGCTGGACATCATCCTTGAAGCCAGAAGGCCTAGTACTAGGACATCCTATTCAGAAAAATGGAAAAGATACTGTTCTTGGAGCCAGTCTCCAGGAAAGGACACAGCCGTGCCCACCTTACCTGAAATCCTAGATTACCTAGCAGAGCTGCTCCACAAAGGCCTATCCTTGTCTTCTATTAAGATTCATGCCTCGGCCATCTTAGCTCATTATAATACTGAGCCACATCTCTTTTCTCACCCTCTGGTCAAACAGTTCCTGAGAGGAGCTAACAATTTAAGACCCCTGAGGAGAGCTCCCACCCCTGCCTGGGACCTTAACTTTGTACTAGAGAAGCTCACGCTTCCACCTTTTGAGCCTGCTGCTACAGCACAGTTAAAATTCCTCTCTTGGAAAACAGCCTTACTTCTAGCCATCACTTCAGCAAGAAGACTGAGTTACAGGCACTAATGGCTGTGGAACCCTTCATTATTTTCCATGCTGACATAGTTTCCCTTAGGGCTAACCCATCTTTTATGCCCAAGGTGGTATCCAGTGTGGCTCTAAACCAATCTATCCATTTACCAACCTTTTTTCCTAATCCTCAGAATAAAGGGGAAAGGATACTGCACTCCTTGGACGTGCACAGACAACTCAGGTTCTACCTTGACAGGACTAAGCTTTTCAGAAAATCTGACCAGCTGCTAGTCAGCTTTGCTACAGGGGCAGAGGGCAAGGCCATTTCAAAGCAAACCATTTCCAAATGGATAGCACACTGCATCCATTTCTGCTACAAACACCATGGAAAACCTACCCCACAGGGGCTCAGAACTCATTCGACTAGGGCTACCTCGACCTCTACAGCATTTCTCAGGGGAATCCCTACCAGGGACATCCTGGAAGCTGCAACCTGGAGTTCTGTACACACCTTCACCAAGCATTACCACTTACCTGTCCTTTCTAAATCCAGAGCTGGATTTGCCACAGCAGTATTACAAAGCCTGCTAACCAGCCTTACTACTTCTTGACTGCCACCACCCTTCCTCAGCTTTGGGAATCAACCCAAGTGTGATGACTGCAACAGTGAAACACAAAGAACATAGTACAGTTGTGTACACTTACCATAAATGTAGATGTTCAAGTGTATTCACTGTTGCAGTCCTGGTTACCATCCCTCCAGCTCTTCTATCCTTTTTACCTATCCTCTTTTAGCCATATCTTATGGCTATGGTATTTACTTTTTACTGGAGGTGTTCCACACCATGCAATTGCTTCCTATTTTGGGGGCTGCTGACATCCGAGGCAAGAAAAACTGATGTAATGGCATCGGCTGCATGTTTTATACCCCTGACGACCTGACATCATGGAAGAGGCAACAGCATCCAATGCGAAAATCCCAAGACTCTGGTATTCGGGCCGACTGAGGGCTACCTGCAGGAAGATAACCCAAGTGTGATAACTGCAACAGTGAATACACTCAAACATCTACATTTATGGTAAGTGTACACATCTGTACTTTCCCCCTCCCCTTCAGTCTTCCAATGCCTGCTGCTGGAGTTTCCTGTAAATGAGGTTAGTACATATATAAAATATCTTTATCTTGAGGACTGCATAGGTGCAAATTAGTCACTATCCTTTCTTGATTTGCAAGGCAAGAACTTTGTGGCAGACTGCTTGGTCAGGGGGTTAGACAGATTGTCTTAATTGTGCTGTGTGATATTTGTGGAATGTGCCACTACAGAAAATGCACACCCTGTGTGGAGTTTCAGAGAATTTGAATTAGAGCAGAAAGTGAGAAAATCCCAGCTTTAAATCCACCATAAAAGGGGTCTCCTCAGAGATCAATGAATATGGTAAGAATACATCTGCTATATTCTACTGAAGATGTGCCACCCCCATTAATGTCTTTACACATGGCCCTTTTGTTGTCCGTCATGTTCAGTATAAAATACTGACCATCAGAGGCTTGAATGTAGCCCTGAACAGCCTCCCCTTTAAGCAGTCCTCTACATATTCCAGCAGCCTGGTAGTACCCCCATGAATTTTAGCCTGCCTGCCACCCTTTTTATGCGGCACATAGGTTCATACCTAAGTACTAGGTAAGTGGCTTGCTGGCCATTACAAACCCAGCCAATAACTCCTATTCAAAAGTTACCTCCTGATTCAAGAGTGCAAGACAATATAGACCAGGGTAGAACCTGATGCTGCCCTTCTAATTATCTGTGTTCACCCTGAAGGTAGCAAAGGTGGTACACTGCTTGTTCCATAGTGGAAGTTTGTTCCAGAGGTGAGGGATACACTGGATTTAAAGACTTCCTTAAATCCAGGCAGAAAGTAGCCTTTGTTTTGTCCATGATTACATTATTGTTGAAATAGCTGTAATACTTCAGCAAGCTATAAATACTGCGGTGGTGGTGCTGCGGTAGCGTTGTCGCCTCACAGTAAGATGTTGTCCTGTTTGATTCTCAGCTAGAGCATCTTCTGTGTGGAGACATGCGTGACTGGGTGTTCCTTCGTTGAAGGTTGTGCATCAGGGCTGGCAACTCGGCACGTAAAAATCTACTGCCAATCATTAGCGGACCGGAGTTCTGCTGTAGTGACCCCTAATCGGGAAAAAGCCGAAAGAAACAACAACAACAACTTCAGCAAGCTATACAGGAAAGCCCTTCACCATTATGTGAAATTTATTTATTTATTTTATTTTTTTACATTTGTTCACTGGGCTAGTCCGACTGGATACATGTCCATTTTCGGTGGAGGCCCGGGGAGAAAAGCTCTGAAGGAAGTTACACAAGCATCTTAACAAAGCACATGTTTGAGGTTTCTAACAGCTCGTGGCCGAAACCGTATCCCACAATGCACCTCGACCTTCCCCAAATCTAGTTTGCCGCTGCAACAGATTGTGCGTCTTCTACAGCTCAGGCTGTTTTGTTTGTCAGATAAGTGTGTCTTTTTGTAGTTTTTTGGCAGTTTTTTTTTTTTTTTGTAGGAAAAAGACCTAGTGTATTCAAATAAGGATAGGCTATCCTTCTTTACCTTTTGTGCTAGTTTATTGTGCTAGTTTTGAGAAAAGTTGACAGAACTTTGTGTTCGTTTCTGGCATTAGCTCCTGTTTGTGCCTTGTTAGTTTTCTCCCTATCCCATATAGCCTAAGTTAGGCTTTCTTTAGTTTTTTTATAAAACTGTAGCCGGTTAGGCATAATTTCTTTTGCAACAGCACTACTCTGTATAGCTGAGTGGCTTTCATGGGTTATTTATAACTGTAGCCAGTTAGGCTTATTTTCCTTTGCCAGGCTTCTTGAATTGGTGGAAATATTATTGCATTTTCATTGGGATCACTGCAAGATTAGATATTGCATTATGTATGAAAAAGCTAAATCAGGGGTTAAAAAGTGCCCTAAATGCAACCAGAAAATGTCTATCACAGATGGCATACCACCTGTGTTTACTGTTTGGGAGAGGTACATCTCCAGGAAGTTTGTTCCATTTGCCATGGGTTCAGTGCCAGGGTTTTGGTGGAGAGGAAGAGGAAACTAGTTGAGTGTGGTCTTATCAAGTCTGCCTTTTAGTCAGACTTGGATACTGCTTCTCCAGGAAAACCAGAACCATCATCTTCAAAACCATCGTCTTCTGCTTCATCTGCTGCAATTTTGGATCCAAAGGGCTCTTTGGTTCCGTGAATTTCAAAAAAGGTGCCTGTCTCGGTTCCACTGGCCTAGGAGCTGTCAGTACAGTTAGTTGATTGGAGCCAGTCCCCAGTTTTGGAACCAGTCTCTCTGACCTTAAGATCTCCGATTCAGGGCTCACCGGCTCCTTCTTTACTTTCCTCTCGAGCTTCCAGACTTTTGGATTTGGATGTGGATCGTGTGGTACGGAGACTGTTACAGGATCCAGGGCTGGCTAAAATTCTGTTGGCTTTGACTTAGGCAGCTTCGGAACTGACAAAATCATCTCCTTTAATTTCTGCTCCTCCTCAACTTGAATCGAGATGTTGGAGCTGGAGGGAGCCGTTCAGTCATTTGTGGAACCATCAGTCCCAACACTCACCTCAGACCTGTTGGCACCGACAATCCTGATGTCTTCTGCTCCGGTGGTGGACTCTGGGAGATGACACTTTCCCGACGCATCAGTTCTGACTCTTCCCCATGGGACCTCGGCACGGATGAACTCAGCTCCCACCTCCGGCTCGGAGCCTGCAGTTTTGGTGCGGGAGGAGTCATTGGTGTCTTTGGACCCGGGAGCTTCCTCACATCAGAGCCATGGTGCCTTCGATGCCATGAGGATGGTTTTGTCCCCCCTGGACAGTCACAACCGCTGACATGGCCACCTCCTCCTCCTGTAAAGCACCGGAATCTTCTCCATCACTGCAAACCCACCATAAACGTAGGGACCTGGAGCCTCAGAAAGCCCCATTGGGGGAACCCTGTTCTTCTGAGACCTCCCCAGAAGTTCCCACTGAGGGGGTTCCTCAGAAGAGGTTATGTAAGAGGAGACATTTAGATTCCCCTCAGAAATCCATCACATCTGACACAGATTTGGAGGAATCGGAAGGGTCCCCAAAGTCCCCCTCTGAGGATATCTCCTTTGCAGATATCCTAGATATCCTTAAGCAGAGGAGTGACTGACAGCCCCTTAACCCTTCTGAGGATGGATTGGTGCTCCTGAAAGCTTTTGGGTCTCGACCCTCCTCCTCCTCTTGAGTTTCTCCACCCTTCGATGAGTTGATGGACCTTTTATCTCGAAGGGTGTGGGACTCACCAGATACTATGTTGCCTGTTCCTAGGAGGCCCAACAAATACATCTCGGCACGTCATGATAAAACCTTTTTGTCCAAACCAATACCTGTTGATGCCATGGTGGTTGCAGCAGCCACTAAGAAAGAGATGTCAGAGACCTCTACGTCTGTGCATCATCCTAATAGGGAATCTAGGATTATGGACAGATATGGCAAGTGCATGTTCAGTTCTACGATGTTTGCTCTTCGGTCTTTGAACTACCTAAACCACTTCACAAGGCTTCAAAGAGATCTCCTGAAAGTGCTAGGAGATACTCTCCAGGCTGCAGTAGCCGATACAGTAGTGGACAAAGTGATGTCTCAGCTTGCTACCCTCAATTCGATCATTAACTCTTCCATGCACCTCATATCATACGCAGTTGATGGGATGAGTAGGGCAGCAGGTACAGGAATAGCTCTTCAGAGACATTCCTGGATGCGCTTATGTTTTTTTGCGGAACCTTTCAAGTCATCCTTTGTGAATGACCCATTTGATGGTTCTTCCCTTTTCGGACCAAAAGTTAAAGAAACCCTCACCAGATGTGAGCAAGACGGAAAGACTCTATCTGCCGTAGGAGTCTGTTTTTCCACCCCTACTAGACCTTATCCTAAAGGTCAATGGGGAGGGAAAATGTGGTTCTGCAAAGCCCAAGGAGCCTTTTCCAACTCAAGAGGTGAAGCCTCCTTCATGGGCAGAGGAGGGGGCAATGATGGAAGACGATGCCCACACGTCAGAGGGGTTCCACAGAACCAGGGTGACAGGGATCAGTTCTTTGGGAAGCCCTACCAGCGCTCCTGAAAGGAGGCCTGACTGTCCTGCTCTGGAAGTAGTCGGGGGACATTTATCTTTGTACCTAGGTGCCTGGCTCAAAATTACAAAAGGCTAGTGGGTACAAAATGTCATATCCAGAGGCTATTTCATCCCCTTTCATACACACCCCAAACCAACAAAAGGTATCCGGGATGTTCCACCCAGTCTTCGGGATGTTGCAACAGTAGTTCAAAAACTTTTAGAAAAAAAAAAATCCAACCAGTCCTGGCAGACCAGCAAGGATCCAGAACTTACTCAAGATTCTTTTTAGTGCCAAAGAAAACAGGGGACTGTAGACCAATTTTGGACCTCAGCAGACTCAACAAGTATGTAGAAAAGACAAAGTTCCGGATGGTCACGCTTCAGTCTATAGTTCCTAGGGAAAGACAATTGGATGTGTTCAGTAGATCTTCAGGATGCGTACTACCATATCAAAATGGCCAGGCCATCCAGGGATCACCTGCGCTTCAGGCTGGGAGCCAGTCATTTCCAGTTTCGGGCCCTGCCCCTCGGTCTCACTACAGCCCCCAGAGTGTTCACCAAATGTATAGCAGTGATCATGGCTCACTTGAGACATCAAGTAATCCGGGTGTTTCCATATTTGGACAACTGGCTCCTCACCACACCCACCAGGCATTAGCTTATTCGGGTGAGGGACACTGCCTTAGATCTCTGTTTTCAACTGAGCATCACAATAAATTCAGAAAAGTCTGCTTTATTGCCGTTGCAGCATACAGTATTTATAGGAGCAGACTTAGACACAGTCAACATGTCCTTAAATCTTCCTTCAGAAAGAGTGCTTGCCCTACGACATCAAATTGTAGATCTCCTTTCAAAACACAAAGGACCACCATCGTACATTCTCAGGCTGCTGGACACCATAGCAGCAGCTATCATTGCAATACCCCTGGCGAGATCTCACATGCGCATTCTTCAGTGGCTGCTGTTCACACAATGGACCTTTCAGGACTTACCAGTGAATCACCCAGTTCTGATAACCAACTCTTGCAAGGAGGATCTTCGGTGGTGGCTAACATCTGAATCGATGATCATGGGATGTCCCTTTGTCCTTCTGGTTCTAGTTGCAATGGTGACCACGGACACCTCCCTGATTGGGTGGGGGGGCTATTCAGGGATGGACAGCCCACGGTACATGGCAGGTACACGAGGCTCAATTGCATATAAATGTCCTAGAGATGAGAGCGGTTCTCTTAGCATTGCAGTTCTTGCAAGACTCTCTTCCTCTGGGCACAGCTGCAGTCCAGTCAGACAACATGTCTGTAGTCTGGTATATAAACAAACAAGGTGGAACCAGATCTTATCCCCTATGTCGAGAGGCTCTAAGAGTATGGAAATGGGCAGAGTTCACCCAGAGCTTGCTGATAGCAATGCACATTCTGGGAAAATCCAACAGGATAGCGGACAAACTCAGCAGGGCAATTCTGTTGCCTCACGAGTGGTCCCTCAAAAACGAAGTAGCGGAAATGATTTTCTGCAGATAGGGCCAGCCTTACTGTGACCTCTTTGCATCTCCCTCAGACACCAAATGCAGCAGCTGCTTTGCCCTGATCCCTCAACAGGGACAGTCCCCGAGGGATGCACTCATACACGATTGGCCCCTGGGACTCCTTTACGCCTTCCCTCCCTTTCCCCTGATTCCCAAAGTTTTGCAGAAAGCCAGTTTTCTGGGCAGGACACTTATCTTAATAGCCCCATATTGGCCTCGTCAAATCTGGTTCCCCTTTCTGAAGCCTCATCTAGTAAAAGAAACTTGGATCCTGGACCCAGTGCCGGATCTTCTGACCCACTCATCAGGAGCTCTTCACCCTTCACTTCAGTCCATCAAACTGACAGCGTGGCTGCTCCAATTCCCAGAATAGCCAGGTTGCAAAATTTATCAGAGGAAGCTCAACATATTCTTTTGTCCTCACATAAGTCTTCAACCAGGAAACTATACCTCAGTGAGTGGAAGAGGTTTTCAATCTGGGCTCAGCAGAATAACACTGACCCCTTTCTAGCCTCCATATCAGACATCTTCGAGTTTCAGACCAAACTGTTCACCAATGAAGGAGCTGCAGCAGCAGCCATTCGAGTACAACTGGCTGCTATATCTAATTTCCATATAGGTGAATCAGGAAATGGTATTATGTCCCAAAAAATGGCGAAGGCCTTTCTAAAGGGTATGATGCATCTAAGACCACCAGTTAGATCACCTGTCACTCCATGGAATCTGAATTTAGTCCTATCCAAGATTATTATTCCGCCTTTTAAACCTGCTTCTTCCTGTGAGCTGAAATATCTTTCTTGGAAGACCTTTTTCTTGGTGGCCATTACATCCGCATGCAGGATTTTGGAGTTGCAAGCCCTTTCAGTTAAGCACCCATATTTGATATTCCATAAAGATAGGGTTTCCCTCAGAATGAACCCTTCATTCTTACCAAAAATTTGTTCAGAGTACACCCTTAATCAGACAGTTGAATTACCTGCTTTCTTTCCCAATCACACTAATCAATTGAAATATATGCTTCACAAGCTTGACATCCATAGACAACTTTGTTTCTATTTAGACAGGACAAAAGACCATAGAAGAGCTGATCAGTTGTTTGTCTCCTCCTCAGATTCCAAGAAAGTTGCAGCAGTATCTAAATCTACCTTATCTAAATGGCTTTTGGATTGCATATCCTTTATATACCACGTGACAGACATTTCTTTAGAGGAAAAAGTCAAGGCTCATTCAACCAGAGCTGCTTCTACTTCCATAGCCTTTTTGGCCAGACTACCCATTGATTCTATTTGTGCAGCTGCCACATGGTCTAGGCCACATACCTTCATAACTCACTACAAAGTAGACAAGGCCTCTAGGGACAGGGCTTCATTTAGTTCTGCTGTCCTTAGACAGGTACTCCCGTGAGCCACCCAAGATTGTGGTGCTGAGGACACTACCCCTCAGTAAGAATGAAGGCGAGATTGAACAACTTCACATAAAGAAGTTATGTACTTACCATAATGTTCCATGTGAGTTGTTCTTCTCACCTTCATTCTTACGACCCTCCCATCTACCCCCATCCAATGTCTGGAAGTTTGAGAGAGGCTCTACGTTTGGTTTTGGTTCTTCTGAGGAGTTTCCTCTCACAAATTGTCTGTATGATATCCTTCCAAATCTGAATAGATTTAGCATTAGTTGGCAGCAAACAAGATCTGGGGGAGGTAGAGGTGCATTGTGGGATAGAATTTCAGCCTCGAGCTGTTAGAGACCTTGAGCTTTGCAAATTGGCCGACTCGGAGCCAAGGAACGGCTCCAAACCCATCCGTAAGAATGAAGGCGAGAAGAACAACTCACATGGAATGTTATGGTACGTACATAACTTTTTTTTTTTCAGAACACCTGTCTGCAGCTACTTTGTCTTGTCCATTGTTTATTGTGCAAAAATCTGACACATTTGTAGCAAGTTACCATACTGTACCTCCAAAAGTAGCACATGCAGGCACTCAGCACTGATAAAACGGCAATTTTTTTTTCTTTTAGTTTTGACATAATTAGGACTTCTAGCTGTTTAGTGAAGTTCAATGAAAGATGTTATTTTTCTTTTTTGTACATTTTTATTGCTCCTATGTATCTGCAAACCATTTCAATGCTGATTATCACACATTTTTTCCCAGCAGTGGGGCAAGAACACAGCTTTGAGGAGGATGTTTTCAAGACAGCCATCAGAGAGATTTTCTTTAAGCTCTGTTCTTTCCCTGTGCATCCCTGTAGTCATCCAATGGGTAGACACGTAGTGAGCATTTGTGAGAGAGGTCACCCACTTCTTCAGGTAGCATAACATCGAGAAGTCGCTGTCCTCTTTCCAGGTAGGTGCCTGTGCTCAAGCTTTTCCAGGTAGGTGCCTGTGCTCAAGCTGTAGTCTCCATGAAGAATTAAGGATGGAGAAAGCAACCCCAATATAAACCCCCAAGTGAGGTGGGCAGGCAATCGCCTAACCACTTTTCCAACTCTCATTTTGAAAGTTTGTTTCTTGGCTCTTCATTGTAGGTATGCAAAAAAGAAAGATATTGCCTGGCATACTATTTTTAAAGTAAGTTACTTTGTGTTATGACGACGGAGTGCCTAGTTCCAAAGCCAAAGCTTGAAACTGGGGAAACATTAAAAAAAACTTGGCGCCCTTCATTATTTCTTATGGTATCAGGAAATTCATTTCCCCATTAGATTTAGAAACCAAAGACACTGGCAGTTGCTTATTAGTCCACTCATGTTCAATTTGAAATGAAGACAGCTTTTCTAGTAGCTGTCTTTTCTTTTATTAATTTGAAATACAGAACATAGTCCCTCATGGTCTTACCTGCCCCCCGAAGTACACATAAAATCCTCCCACTAAAACACCTCCACTCCAGTGAGCTTAGCATCCTTTACCATGGAATCATGTTCCATGCTGACTTAGAAACATGCCTTCATACTTCAGGAGCTGACCCCAAAATGAAGTGTGCCATATAATACGTCCTCCTACCCTGTACTGATTTTATTGTTTCATCTGTTGGCCATATAACTGCAATTTATTTAACTAATTTTTTAAAGCCCTACCTCATTATGGCATAACAGTTATGAACACCGTACTTATGGATGGTTTTATATAATACCTGGGAAGTCACACTTTGCAACATAACTACACAGTGACCTTTGTGTACTGTAGAAGTTACCCCCCACACACCCCAGAATTATTGTTATGCAGCAGCTTTGACCCTAAACCAGTTTGACTTTTGCCAAAGTTGTGAGTCTGTATTTTCTTGCTCCTCTATTTTTTTTTTTTTTTTATAAAATATTTTTTTGGCCTGGTCCCCCCCCCCCCCCCCCACACACACACACACACATACTATCATGAAAACTTCACCCCCTGTTGACCCATTTATTTCCTCTGCATCCAATATCCTAGAAACCTTGGAAAGGGCATTAAGACATGGGCATCGCACCAGTCATGCGGATAAGGGTTAGAATTTTTTTTCAAGCTCCTGATGCCAACATTCAGATGGGCAGAAGTGTTGTGCACTCCTTGAGGGTGTTTGACTTTACAGAGTCCCTGGTGTAGGAGTGTGTACATTTCAGCTTTCCTTCAGGTGATACTCCTGCAGCAAGACTCTGCCAACACCCTCCCATAAAGTGAGTGCACTGCCTTGATCCGCTCATTCTTATATCTTCTCAGCTGGCTTCTCTTCCATGGAGACAGTATTACTTTACCCAGATGTCCTTCAAGGATGCATCTGCAGTCATAACATATGGGTTGTCCTGCCTCAGGCAGCCCTTCGGTCGGCCGGATTCCAAAGTCTGGGTCTGGCCTCAGCTGATGTCGCACTTTCCCCGACGTCAGAGTTTCTGGGGTATAAAGGCAGCAGCCAACGCCATTTTCCTCAGTCTTTCTTGCCGCGCGGTGCCCGAAGCAGAAGCTGTTCGCAAGTGCCGGTCGGTCAGATCCAGAGATTTCAGCTACCAAAGACTTCGAAAAAAGCTAAGTACCGCGTTGGGGACTCTTTCTTGCCTCAGCCGATGTCAGACAAAGTAAATAATTGTTTAACTTGTGGGAAACAAATACCTCATAGGATTTCCATACTTACCGCCTTCCTTGCTTAGGCTCAGACCACGATGTATCAGCTTGTTTAGCCTGTGCCTCCTTCAACCGACGGACTCTTAGACGTCGGTCAGAGTTTGCAGAGGAGTTTTTTGGAACCGATTTTGCTTATAAAATGCCGTCGGAGACTCCGACTACGCATATGGTAAAAAAACGCAAGGAAAAGGACCGACACTCGCGGCCCGCGGTTTCGGCTGAAACCACGGCTAGGCCTACCGTGAGTGTCTCGGTTTCGGCTGAAACCGAGTCCACGGTTATTCTTACTACCGAAATCATACCTCCGACCACCGAGGCCAGAGAGGCCCCGGCTGAGTCGGCTTCAGAACTCCCTACCGAAGCTGGTGTTCAGGATTTGTCTGAAACCATACCGCTGGACATTTCAACTCCTGCACGTGGGGCAGCTAGGCCCCCAGCTTCTATGTCTATAAAGGCCTTCTCCAGGGCTAAAGCTGCCAAACTTTCTAAAGCTATGCATGCCAAATCTCTATCCCAGAGGCCTTCCTCTAGTTCTCAGATCCTCAGTCTTGCTGAGGACCTTATCTCCTTAATCAGGGGTTCCCAACCTCACCCGGACAGGGCCTCCCAGCCTCCTCCAGACAAAAGGCCCAGGGCTGACCCCTCTGAACTTCACTCCTCAGATTACTCCATGGATGGATCTGATTTGTCAGACCACCATGAAGGGGTCTACTCTCCTTATGAGGATTCAGATGCAGAAGAATCTATCCCCTCAGCCTCCCCCCCTGAAGAATTTTCCTTTGGGGAGACTTTACACTCCATGAGAGAACACTTTCAATGGCAGGGACAGGATTTCTCTGATTCTAGAAAAAGATTAAGGACCTTTTTGCTTTTGCCCCAGCATAGGCCCTTAGCTATACCTCCAGTTCTAACTGTAATTGATGATGTGTACAGTGATGTCAGTACTGCACCTGATTCTCTTCCTCCGGCCCCCGCCAAACCTGACAGATATTACAGGGTCCCGGATTCTCACTTTCACTTGTATAAAGCCCATGCTGCAGACCCAGAAACTATTTCTCAGGGCCCTAAAGGGGTTGCAGCCGCTACTGCCAAAAACCCCCTACCCTCTGAAAGAGAGTCTAGAGCATTAGAGAGATGGGGAAAAAAGGTTTATACATCTGCTACTCTTTCTGCCAGGGCATTAAACTGTCAATTCCATATGGTACAGTACCAAGAATTTCTGTTAGATCAGCTAAATAAGAAACTTTCTTCACCTGAACCCTTAGACCGTAAATCCCTTCAGGATTTGGTACATAACTCACAACAGGTCAGTAATCATTTCTTAAAATGTGGCTATGATGCACTGGAGGCTTCATTTAGATCAGCTATGACTGGGGCAGTAATTCGTAGGCATGCCTGGCTGAAGGAGCAATCTTTGCCAGACCAGGTCAAGGCTAAACTCCTCGATGCTCCAATGGAGAAACAGCATTTATTTGGCTCCCCTGCACAGGAGACTCTAAAGAAGGTTGAAGAAAAAGCAAAATCTGTGCAAACAGTTAAAGATTTCCTGCAAGTTCAACCACCGAGGTTCAGTAGGAACTGGCCTACAAAGAATTGGTCCTTTCCAGATTCCTCCAGAGCACAGAGAGGCAGAAACAGGCGCCCTAGAGGCAGAGGTCAATCCAAGGGCCCCTACAGAGGCCGCCAGTGGCAGCCTGCCAACCAGAGGAGTAGTGCAGCAGCTACAACGACAACCACTTCTACAGGACAGACACAATGACTTGACTCCGATTCCGCCTACCGGGGATCAACTGGAAGCACCCTTGGGCAGAAAGCTGGCTTTATTCTCAAAAAACTGTCATTGCATTACAAAAGATACATGGGCATTGCAAATAATAGACAAAGGATACAGGTTTCACTTCCATACTTTGCCAAAAAGAAGCGGAATGCCAAACCTTCCACCAAACCAGAAGGCAGAGGCTTTAAGACAAATCAGCAAGTTACTTCAGATGAAAGCTATAGAAAGGGTACCATCTACAGAACAAGGCCAAGGATTTTACTCCAGACTATTTCTTGTGCCAAGAAAAGAAAACCAATGGAGGCCTATACTCGATCTGTCCGCACTGAACACTTATCTCATTGTGCCAAAATTCAAAATGCTGACCCTACAGCAACTTCTTCCCATGTTGGGCAAGGAGTCTTGGATGGTGACTCTAGATCTCAAGGAGGCATACCTGCACGTCCCTATCCGACCAGATTGCAGACGGCACCACAGATTTCTTGCAGGATCAGAGCATTATCAATTCTCAGCATTGCCCTTTGGCTTATCTACTGTGCCCAGAGTATTCACGAAATGCCTGGCATCAGTAATTGCACACTGCAGACTTCAGGGAATTCAAATTTATCCATACCTGGACGACTGCCTAATACAAGTGGACAACAAGAAAAAATTGTTAAAGGACTTGGCCTATGCTATACACCTGCTACAGACCTTGGGATACACAGTCAACATCCAAAAGTCAAGACTAGTACCATCCCAAAAGATAACCTTTTTGGGTGCGAATCTGGACACAATCACCCAGATGGCTTTTCTCACAGAAGAAAAACAAAAACAACTTCCAGATTACTTTATGGTTCTGACAAGACAAACTCAGCTTACTGCAAGGAAAGTCCTGCAGGCCCTGGGTTACATGGCATCCTGCATAATTTTAATCCCACATGCCAGGTTGCATATGAGGAAATTACAGTGGTACCTAAGGAATATATGGTCTCAACACAGTCACAGTCTAGAAACCATGATACCAATAATTCCATGCCTTCAAAAGGAATTCCTATGGTGGGCTCAGGCCTGCCAGTCCAACAGAGGGTTGCCTTTCAACAAACCAAATCCATCACCACGGACGCCTCAGACCGAGGATGGGGAGCGCACATGGAGGACAAACGAATCCAAGGCCTATGGCCTCAAGGGCAGCTAAGCATGCACATAAACCAAAAGGAAATGCTGGCAGTCCACTAATCCACCTTCTGCTGGAACTGCATCTTAATTAATTTACTTAAGACAAATACTTGTCAATCGCTGCTGACCAGAAAGTTGATGAACTGTACACTTATGTGATACAAAACAACAGGTGTGAGATTATGAACTGGAAAACAGTAAAAACAGCAGTCTTTCTGCATTATCATAAATTCATATTTAGTAAGCAGTCTGGGAACTAGACAGACATGCAAAGATGGGGTGTGGGGAGTGAGCAGCTGGAGGTCAGCTCTGTTACCCTAACAGGGCACTCTAGTACTCAGCTCTGCTGCACAGTACCTACAGACAGGATGGCATGAGACTGAGGAAATGCAATCGAAGCATTCAGACCCTTCCTCCACCAAGGACATCTGTTAATAAGGACAGACAACACCACGGTCATGTGGTACATAAACAAGCAGGGAGGCACACATTCCTACCCTCTATGCCGGATGGCTATGGATCTGTGGAACCTATGCCTGAATCTCAATATTCAACTGCAGGCCAAATTCGTTCCAGGAAAACAAAATACACTGGCAGACAGCTTAAGCAGAACTACCATGGATGCACACAAATGGATGCTGCACCCAGACATCTTCAAACTTATAACAAAGACATGGGGAATGCCAGAGATAGATCTGTTCGCCTCCCCACTCAACCACCAACTGAAGACATTCTGCTCAAGGACATACCACCCACAAGCATGGAGGGTGGACTCTCTCTCTTTCAGCTGGAATGCCCTAACAGTATATGCCTTTCCACCTCTCCCATTGATGTACAAGGTTCTACTGAAGATCAGGGAGGAACAGCCAAAAGTGATACTAATAGCTCCGGACTGGCCAAGACAACACTGGTACCCACTACTGAGAAGCATGTCTCAGGCAAATCCATGGCC
The DNA here is from genome assembly GCF_019279795.1 of Protopterus annectens. Classification (NCBI taxonomy): domain Eukaryota; kingdom Metazoa; phylum Chordata; order Ceratodontiformes; family Protopteridae; genus Protopterus; species Protopterus annectens. The sequence goes on along the minus strand of NC_056743.1, from coordinate 1,286,723,798 downwards.
TCTTCCTCAATGGCCTCTTCTTCTAATGCAGAACAATTTCAAGACCTGCATCCCAACTTGAAAACATTACAGCTAACTGCCTGGAAAATTCCTTAAAACCCAACCAAACTGTTTTGTCTCAGAGGGTGAAGGACATTATCCTGGAGGCTCGCAGACCTTCCACAAGGAAGACATACTCAGCTAAATGGAAGAGATTTCTTATTTGGAGCACATCAAAGGGCACAGATGTCACAGTGGCAAACCTAGCACACATCCTTGAATACTTAGCAGAATTGTTCCGCAATGGTCTGTCGTATTCTTCCATTAAGATTCATGCTTCAGCAATTTCAGCAGAATACAATATGGATCCACCTATCTTCTCACACCCTCTTCTCAGGCAATTTTTGAGAGGGATCAAAAATGTTAAACCTCCAAGAATATCCCCTCTACCTGCTTGGGATCTCAATTTTGTGCTGGAAAAACTGACTCTACCTCCCTTTGAACCAGCAGCATCAGCAGACCTACAGTTCTTATCATGGAAAACAGCTTTCCTTCTAGCAATCACTTCAGCAAGAAGAGTATCTGAGTTACAGGCATTAATGGCAGTGCAGCCTTTTCTTATTTTTCACCAGGATAGAGTGACATTAAGAACCAATCCTACTTTCATGCCAAAGGTGGTATCTAGGGTATCCTTGAACCAAGCTATTCACTTGCCAACGTTCTTCCCTAACCCACAGAACAAAGGGGAAAAACTTTTGCACACCTTGGATATACACAGACAACTACGCTACTATTTGGACAGAACAAAAGCTAGCAGAAAAGCTGACCAACTTTTTGTAGCATATGCAACAGGAGTGCAAGGAAGAGCAATTTCCAAACAGACAATTTCAAAATGGATAGGAAATTGCATTCGCTTTTGTTACTCCTTTCATGGAAAGACAGTTCCTGAAAATATCAGGCCTCACTCCACAAGGGCCTCAGCCACCACTACAGCTTTCCTACGAGGGGTGGCTACCAAGGACATTTTAGAAGCTGCTACTTGGAGCTCCGTGCATACATTTGCCAAGCATTACAATCTACCTTTATACTCCAGATCCCGAGCAGGGTTTGCAACTGCAGTACTGCAGGGGATCTTAACTACACCATCCTTCTCTTAGTACCCTCCCCAGATTGGCTATGGTATTCTACCCATATGTTATGACTGCAGATGCATCCTTGAAGGACATAGTACAGTTTTGTACCTACCATAAATGTAGATGTCCGATAGGTATGCATCTGCAGTCAGGATTACCCACCCTCCTTCCCCTCTGTGGTATTCCTAGGGTGCTTACCCCTCTTTCATCTAGCTGGGGGAATCTATTATGGTGTATTTGTTTGTTTATACATGTGTATATTTTGCAAATGTTTGGAACTTTTCAGCATTTATCCAAATTTAGCCTTCCTAGAGGGCACCTGGCATCTGGGGCAAGAAAAACTGAGGAAAATAGCGTCGGCTGCTGCCTTTATACCCCAGAAGCTCTGACGTCGGGGAAAGTGCGACATCAGCCGAGGCCAGACCCAGACTTTGGAATCCGGCCGACCGAAGGGCTGCCTGAGGCAAGACAACCCATATGTTATGACTGCAGATGCATACCTATCGGACATCTACATTTATGGTAGGTACAAAACTGTACTTTTTAGTTCATAGGTTCATAGATTAGTACTAAGCTAATTGGAAGCTTATCAAGTGCAAGGACCATGTAAGCCTGTATTGACTCTGAGGCAAAGGAATGTAAGAGCCATAATTCTGTAGTCAGGAGAATTTTTTTTCTACACACAGGTCTTTTATATGCAGTCAAACAATCATCTGAGCAGACACATATTTCCAGGGTGAAACACTACCCACAAGTGAACTCCCAATATAAATACAAATCTAAACTAAAAAAAGCTCTATGGGATATGCTGGAGCTTCTATAAAACTTAAGTTTTATTCCAACATTTGCAATGGAACTAGTGTGTTGACTGGAAGCCTTCAAGGTTACCAAATTCAAAATGCAAAACATAACACTATGTAAAGGCTGAAGTAATGTGCTTATGCAATCTAAACGTGACATCACATAAAGGAATGAACAAGTGAAATCACTGATTCTCAGTGACATAACATTAAAATGAAAGATAATAGAAACATTGATAAAAAAACACATTTACAGTAAGTACTTCATTTAGCTTATTATTTATTCCATTATGGTACAATGTTTCAAGAGGAAACACATTTCCAGGGCAACTATTTGGACTGATGCTACTGTTGCTACCCTATATGTTCATTATTAGGAAATAATGCAGTAGTGTACTTTCACAGACTCTTTCCCTCTCACCCCCCAGAAATGAGAGAGCTGGCCTCCATTTCCTCAGTCTCATGCCATCCTGTCTGTAGGTACTGTGCAGCAGAGCTGAGTACTAGAGTGCCCTGTTAGGGTAACAGAGCTGACCTCCAGCTGCTCACTCCCCACACCCCATCTTTGCATGTCTGTCTAGTTCCCAGACTGCTTACTAAATATGAATTTATGATAATGCAGAAAGACTGCTGTTTTTACTGTTTTCCAGTTCATAATCTCACACCTGTTGTTTTGTATCACATAAGTGTACAGTTCATCAACTTTCTGGTCAGCAGCCATTGACAAGTATTTGTCTTAAGTAAATTATTTAAGATGCAGTTCCAGCAGAAGGTGGATTAGTAATTAAGCAGTATTTGGTATGGTACATCATATTAGGAGATAAATAATGGAATAAACTTGAAATATGTTAGAAAGAAGGAGGGGACAGCTGGGGTAAACAAAAAGATTAAAAGGCAAATAGTAGAATGAAAAGCACAAATCAGTAAATTTAAAGTCACAACAATAGTAATTTTCATGAGAGCATGTCCCACCTAACTACATAATACATAATACTTTTGTGGTCTTTTATGCTACCGACTTTGTTTGCTTGTTGTAGCATGTGCTTTTCTTCTTTCTAAAATGCTCTGTGGCTATATATTTTTGATTCTGCCAGTTGCTGATCATCCACTGTCATGTGACATTTGGTCATAGCAGAGTCCATGTTCAGAGGAGAAACAATAATGGAAAAGATGGCTTCTAATTTAATTTTTTTTCATACCTGTTTTTGGTGCCCTTCCTACTGTTCAGCATCTGCTACATCCAGGTTACCGTCCTTGGTGTGCATGAGAAGGTGTGCTAGAAATGGGGTCATTGCAGTAAAGTACCATTCTGATGGCCAGGGAGGCTTTGTCATCTTTAATTCCACCCCCTTACCACGCCCACTGCTCCATGTGTAGCATGCTATGGTAGTGTAGCTCACATGCATATGCTGTTATACTCGTATCATCTAGTGTAGACAGTCTGAGCTTTCCCATCATGCTTGTTTGCTTGAGTTAAAACCTCCAGCTTCCACAAGGGAATGTAGCCTTACAGAAGTCTCACATTTTCCCTGGGAATGGCAAACCAACATGTAAGCAGTTCACCCCCACCCTGTCCATCCCACCCTCACCCCCTGGCCAGCTTATATAGAGTCTGAAATATTATTTGAACCACATTCTTCTGGCTCCTAGTCAGAGCTCCTCCTTCAAAATTCATTCTTTGTTTATTTAGTGTACAGCTTCTACTTGTGCATGTTTTCTTTGTATCTGACTGGACATTGAAGGGCTAAACTGATTTAATTTATTCTGTTTTGTTCACAGCTGCTTCCTGAACTGACAAACACTGATGAATTGCTCTCCTACCTTGGACCTTCTGACCTTCCAGGCAATAACAGTGAGGAGCTGTTGTCTTTCTTTGACTAATACTGAAAAAGGCTTATGTTTTAAAGACAATCCCACGTTACGGCAAAATGAAGTTTTGCATCAGACAGGCGTGACAACAATTGATTAACCTCTTCCCCACCACAACCTGACTTCAGTTCACTGAAGGCCTTCATTGTGGCCTTATTTCTACAAAGGAAAGGCTTCTGGGTGCCATCTGTTCCAGGCAAGTCTTCAGTGATAGCTGTCTGAATCTTGAGTAATGTGTGTCACAACCAGCACAAACATGAATCTGTCATTATTGACAACCTCCATACCCACCATCTACTGAATTAAGTTGTTCTGTAAAGATGACTGCAGAATGATCACCAATGCTAACGGTGTGCAGCAATTTTCAACTATAGATTAAAAAAAATTCACAACAGCCTGATGTACTCCTGGTACCAGGAAACTGTGGGATGATTGATCTTAAGAGCCTCAAGCATCTCAAACTTGTTTTTCCATGGAGAGGCTGTGGTGGGTAAGATAACCAAAGACTCTGGTCCAGGATATACTGCATGGTTTAAGTGTGTTTTGCAAGTCCAGTTGAGAATTCTTTTTTCAGACTTGCACACTTTCTGTGTGTGCGTATGTATCAAGGAAAGACAGAGACAAAGTCATGTTCCTCAACTGCAGTGAAAAAAAAACAGACAATGAGAGAGGATGTAAAATGGGAGGGGCATTTGCACAGCTATCCATTTCCAAAGTGTGAAACTCAGCCTTGAGAACCAGTGTGTTTTAATGAACTGTGGTTACTGGCCTGCTCAGACTTGAGTCTCACTGAAGCAAGTAGCTTCCCCCAGAAACAAGGAGCTTATGCACTTTGTTGTTTTAAACTGTATTTAGGAATGATGCCCGTGATGGTGCACTTAAGAGTCCCATACCTCTGGAAGAGGAGTTCTAGTCCATATGTAAATAGGAGAAGGTAACTTTTCTGGGCTTCCATGGTTCACAAGCCCACAAGACCCATCCGTACCACCACCCTTTTTATGTATTTCTGCACATTTCCATTAACAGAATGACAGCCCTAAAATACCTGGCTGATTGACGCACATGTCAGATTTAAAAGACATTGCAAGCACAATGAAAATCCAGGTATTCAACATGGAAAATGAAAGCAGAAGTCTTTTGGGATAACAGAAAAGGTCTTTTTCTGATGTACGGTAGAACATCATAGTACAGCTGACAGAAGTCCAAACCCAAGGTTGAGGGCATTGTATCTCATCATGATATTCTCACTCCTGGATCAAACTGGGGAAAGAGGTATATAAGGTGTCAAAGAATTGAAGTCAGTCACTTAGCTGAAGTAGATGGCTGGTCCAGTGTATTTAAATCATTACATGATCCTACAGACTGGCTGCAAGGTAGGCCATGATTTACAATGGTTGGCTTACATTAGGAGACAAAAAAAAGAATTAAGGGAACAGGATTCAGCTGTTATTGTGTTTGTATGGCTTTGTCACATACCTCAGCTGTAAGGGAAGACCACTCATATTTGTAAGTAGGCCCTGTATGTATTGTATTATAGCTAATGTTTTCCTTGAGCATTCTGAGCAACTGTCCCAAGTGTGGTGTTTGTGTGTTAACATTTAGTTGTGTGCACCACAGTCATCTTGTAAGATAAAAGTGCTTTTTTAAGCATTATATTATATAATTTGCACCACTGACCCAAAATCAATTCACTACAGAAAAAAGTAGAGCCCTTTTATCCCAAGTATATCACAGCTTTGTGAAGTGGTAAGGCTGCACTTAACGTTAATGTCTGGGGAAGGTGGGAAAGGGAATGAAAAAGTTTTTATTATAATTTGATAAAACTGAACACAAGCTTATAGAAACAAATATGCAAAATCCATTTTAACAAACTAATTTATTTTATATTAAATTAGAAAGCGAAGAACTGTTTAAGAGCAGAAAGAAAGATATAAAGCAATTTCATTTTTCTAACTGTATCTGTAGCGTTTGGTATCAGCTGGATACCAAAGTTCTGTCCTGTACTTGTGGAAGTTATTGTCCTGTTTGGGTGAGGTGAGAACAGGGTTTGAAAAAAGAGTGAAGCCTTCTCGATATCAAGCAATTATCTCTCGCTGGAGGACTCTTTGAAGAGACCACCTTTCTGAGATGAAGTGTGCCAAGATATGATAAATATAACCACATTCAGAATGAACAGCCTGCAACCATATGTTCTGTGTTTTAAATGTCCAACTATTTATAAGGACACTATACTGCATTATGTTTAGAAAGACTGCTAAAGCAATGTCATTTTAAAAAGTGCCAGTACCATGTTATTTTTGAAAACATAAATGTCTGTTTAATATTATTGTTGTTACAGTTATTAATATTAATATTATTATTATTATTATTAAATGTGTGGCCAGCAGACTCGTGCTGTATGTTGGGTTTTGCCACAGTCAAAAGACTGACAAATATAGTGGATTAACAGATGAACAGAAAACAGACTGATTTAGACAAGTGTACATTTGTTGTTTCACTGTTCTTTCCTGCACCATTTCAGATAAGTTATTTTGTCCAACATCTGCTTTTGATGCACCCTGCTGTGTTAATGAACCCAGGCAGATTGGTTGCTTTGTTAATAAACCCAGACAGATGTTCTTTGAAAGTCATACCCTGCCCACATCAGCTGCATTCCTCCCTAGAAATGAAATAATCAATATGGCAATGAATCATTGCATATCTGTTCTGCGCTAGGAAACAAAGTGGGCTATAAGGCTTTGCAGTAGCTTATAACAGTTTGCCATTTTATAAACATAGTCACGTGTATAAGATAAAGTGCAGCAGGGCTTTATTCTTCTTATATTTTCTAATGTTAGAGTTTACCTGAAACCTTCTGAATGTAAAGCTCAGAGCCTGCCCAGTTTAGTTGAGCGGGCCAAATGATCCATTTTCAAACGCAGAAGCCATTGTTACTGACAGAGTCATTAGTTTAGCATGTCTGTTGCACTTATTGTCACCACAAGACCACATATATGCCGTTGTTTAAGAGTGTACAAATCCAGAAATGTTTCAGAAATGTTTATGTTTCAGAGGCAGCATTTCAGTAATGTGAGAGAGAGCTTTTTTGTACTGGATGCATTTACCTAGCAACCATTTTCAGTTCACAAGAAGGTGATTGGTGGCATGAATGTAGCTGCAGTTCTAACACCTGATACACAGCCATTGTGGTTCACTGTGTTACACTGTGTGTGTGTGTGTGTGTGTGTGTGTGTATCCTTTTGCACTGTATATTAACACCGCTTTAGAATGCAGCATTTAAGGTAGGTTTTAATCTTTGCAAGCAGACCACACTGTGGTGCTTCTAATGAACACTTCTCTACAGTGGTTCCAGCTTTCCAAAGGTAAACAAACAAATAAACAAAAAAGACTTGGCTGTAAGTTACAGAAAAAATATGAATTATTTTGGAGAGCTCAGATGTTTTAGAGGGAAGTAAATAATAATGGTTCCCATTTTCATCATAATATTTTGCCAAGAGTGTGGTCACACTGTGTTAGTTTCTTTCAGTGGTATCTGCACCTTAATAGTTCCCACCACAGAAAGTTCATTTATCCACTGACAATCATATTCATTTTTTAGGCAATTTTTTTTTTGGTGGGGGAAGGCTGAAAAGACTGCTTATTTATGCTGTAAGTTACCTTTCTATTCACCATAGTATGCCTGAAGCAAATAACATTTGGAGAGAAACAGAACTGACCTCACAGCCTCATAGCTTACAATTCAAGCAAAGTTGTACTACTAATTATATGAGGTTTCCAAACTTGTCATTGAAGGTAGTTTTATCTGCTGACAGTTCATTAATGGCAAGACACTAAAGTCTGCACTGGTCAGTTACAGCACTGTTTTATATATGAATCTGTTGTCATGTAGTCTTATGTCCTTACCTCACAGGTTGTGTGGTCTAGGAGCTGGTATGTAAATCATAGAGGTGGGGGGGCACAATAGGTTTACCCTTCTACAAAAATATTTCATTTAAACTCACTGCAAGTTTTGTCACTTGTTTTATTATTTGGAAAGTGGTGTCAGTGAGTAATCCACTGCCTAGGATGCCTTAAGCAGACCAACATGATATATCTGCTACAGTAATGAGTTCCTTAATTATTACAGTGAGATGTTTTCATAGCACACTCTCTCCATATCTTGCACAAGAATTGCTGGTAGAATTCCTTGCAATGAATGGTTTCATGAAAGATGAATTGCTTAATAATGTCTGTGTTTCTCTAGTTTGGCAGAAGCTGCAGGGTATTACCCTGCCAAGAGAAAGTGGTGGACTACAGATTTCACATGAGAGAGAGAGGACAACAGCAGAAAAATAACAGATCTTCCCTGTAAATGCCACCTAGATCATCAGGACTAACCTGGTTCACATAAACTGAATAATTTAAAATTACTAGTACAAAGGCTGTTTTACTGTCTGGATTTACTACTTGCCAAAAGGTTAGCATTACTTCCTTACTCAACTCATCTTGGTGCTGCAAGAAGAACACACAGCACTGCTTTTAAAATACCAGTTTTTCAGAATGAGTGGTCTCAGGAAGCCATCCTTCTGACCTGGATTTTGTAGGTTTAAACAGTCCATAATGAAAGTGTGCGTCACGGGATAAGATGCTCAAGCAGTCAAATTGGGCAACAGACACAACTAATCATGATAGTAATGAGGCCTAATGTATGTATTTACTGCAGTCACTGCAGTTTTAGGTAGCCATTTAAAGGTACAACGTGACCTATGGAAATGCATAGTGCTGTATAGAGCATACAGTAGTGCAGGCAACGAGACACAACCCAGTAGACCAGCCCTTCAGCCTTTTTTTGGCAGCATATTATGAACTTTGGTAGTTAAAGCATTTTGATACAGTATTAAGTGATCAAAGAAAGGATAACAGTCATCTACAATGTAAATAAACAAAAATGCATTTTGATTTGTCAGCTATGAAGGTGGAGTTGTCTTACTTGTTAGCATGTCAGCAGTCTATCTTGAAGAAGCCTGGGACAACATGCATGAGCAACATGGAAGAAACCTGAACATCCAAATGACTATTGAAATAGTGGAGCCACAGTCCACTCTGTAAGAAGCAATTTCTTTGAAAGGATTGGGTGGGAGGGGACCTACAAGAGTGGCAGAAGCATTAGTAAATGTTCCTTGGTCACATGTGGAATGTAACAGTACCACAGCTGTCGTCATACATCTTGACTTCCAGGAAAATAGAAAAAGAAGAAAGCAGCGTCCTGAAAAGACATTTAATTCTACTCTAAGAAGTGACTATAAAGAAACAAGAGTATAAAGTATTAGTGCAGATAAATCACTTTAGCTAGCAGATTTAGGAGACTCCCTCTGATACCTTCCCTGTTGGAGGAATAAAGACACCTTGGTGAAGTTTTCAGTAGTTTATTCAGTTAAGCAGGTAGATGGATGAGTGTTCTATAAAGAAGGAAATAAACAGGAAATTGCATCAGTTGTAGTCCATCCCCAAAATGCCCAAAGGAATTGAAGTGAGTTACATAAAGGCATTGTGCTCCTATGTATGTTTTCAAAGACCTTGTATGGTATCTTCCACATGTTATGCACTACAGTTGCAATAAACTTTCCTAAACACTTGGAACTCTTGGCAAGCTGAGATTCTTAGGTCACACCAGAGTTAGTAGCTGGCAAGGGTGGGTAGATTGTAAGAAGAAAAATGTCTGGGGAAAGGTTTAATTCTGACCTCCTGCTTCTCATAATAAATATTCTGCCACGTTGCACTTGTATCAGACTGGGAATGCTACCAGTCAGTTCACTAGCGACATAAACCACTGCAATTTTACTTCACAGTTTGACTCTGTGAAAGCCCCTTTGTGAGTCTGCTCTTACATCCTACAAAACTGAACAGACTGTGTCCTGCATGACAGTGACATGCCCAGAGTAGATTGACAGTTAAACAACTGCAGCTTTTGCTTTTTGAATACCTCTCAGCCTGCAGACATTGAAAATAGGAACAAAGGTCCTTCAAAAGTAGAAAAGTCAAACTAAAAATCTGGAATCTAATTAGCATAAAATATGAATACCAAGTAGCATATACCTTTTCCTGTTTCAAGTAGGAATGTGGTTACTAAGGAGCAAATTTTAAATGCAGAAAGTGACAAAAATAAAGGAAAAACATAACCACCAATGTAGTAATTTCTTGAAATGACTGGTGTCAGTTGTATTTTGTCCATGTAATGTGGTTTTCTGTGTACGAAACAGCTTCATAAATCTCATGTGATGAAGTGGTAAACGAAAGCTGAAAATAGGGGCCTACCTCCAAAAATAGGGACATTCTTTGCAGGAGTAAGTCAAGCCTGAAAATAGGGACAGTTGAGAGGTCTGAATCTTTGTTCCCTCAACAGAATCACCTTTTTTTCCTTATGTGGAATTGGCCAGAGCATGTTTATTTTGTAAAGATACCAAGCCTAAGTGAACTAGTCAAGGGCAAAGTGCACCAGAGACGTAGCTCCAACCCACATGGATTAGAAGCGTAATGCACCAGAGCTCTGAATAAAGGCCAAGTTGTTTAGGAGCAGTTAGTACCAGAAACATGGCCAGCGATCACATGGACCAGGAATTGAATGCATCAAGGACCTGTCAGCATTTGTTCAGAATGTGGTGCACCCAGAAGTTATTTGTGTTAGGAGCAGAGTACACCAGTGACCAGGCATCATGGTTTGAGAACAGTATGTATCATAGACACTTGGTTCAGAAAGAAAGTGTCTCGGTGACCTGAGAGTATGCTGAGAACTGACAGCAAGCTGCAGGGCTTGGAAGCAGAGTGCCCCACAATAATCAATTACTACAAATCTAAGGTTCTGTACTGTTTGTGATGGCATTTACATTTTACATTTGTTGACTGGGCTGGTCCAACTGGATATATGTCCATTTTCAGTGAAAATGCTATGCTATGAAATTTTTGTCCATAGCAAAGAATAATTCAGATGTAGTAGCAGTGAACCACAGCTACCATTTAAATGGTGACCTGAAATATATTGTCATGTGTTCGCTCCCATAATCAGTTTACTCCAAATGACAATCCAAACATGGCAGTCACTGGTGCTTGAGAGAACAGTGTAAAAGGACAACAGTAGAAGTGCAAACCTTGTATTTTACCTTATAGGCCCCCCCCAATAAATGCACAAGAACATCCACATGTGCTGGCACACACATCTGGTTATCCTGACAAGGGATTCATTAAAGTGGATGCTATATAGTACTGGAACCAAGTATAACAGGGCATTTGTGTAACTAACAACCTAAAAGTGTGCTCCAAACTGTCATTTAAATGCAAATTTGCTGACTGAAAAAAACTTGTGATCTGTTTAGTTCATCTAAATGTAGCGGCCTGGTTTGTGGTTCTTCCTTTCCCTTCCCTCCTTCCCTCTTCCATCTCTTGACCTGCACTGTACAGTTGCTTGCGGCACTGCATTCTGGACCTCTTTCCATCCGTGAAATATTTGTCTGTCATAGCCTTGACCATTTCAGATACTGTTTGTTTGCCCCTCTGGACATCCTTCTGAATTTCATGTTATTTACTTGTCCCGTGGTAATGTAACGTGCCTAGAGATTGTCCAGCAGTTTACTTTCAACTAGTGTATACTTGCCAAACACTCCCTTGAGTTTTTCCTTAAACTTGCTTTCATCTCTGTCACCATTTTGGTAGCCACACACAAAACTAGCTTCACTGACTCATTATAATTTTTAGTAATATGCAGTATTCCAGGTTTTGCCTGGGCAGTATGATGTGCAGTGGGTAGTCAGTGTCCACTACAGCTGACTGAAGTTATTTAGTGAAAATAGATCCAGAGAATCCTATCTGGGAAATTTTCTCAGCAGTAAAAGCCTGTGGTGTGTGTGTGTGTGTGTGTGTTTACTATCATAAAGTCGATTTTAAGGCATCCGAATTACAATTTATCAAGATTACCTGTTTATCGACTTCTAATGTCGAAATACAAATAGCCGACAGTGTAAATGCTGAATTGTAATGGTAATTCGGCTAAAGACAATTCGATAATCAGCAGGCGATGAAATAGCAAGTCACACATTTGCTGACATCAGTGTAAGCATTTTGAATTACTGGAGAGCAAGGTAACATGTTTACAGGGAAGGAGATAGCAGGACCAACACTAGCACAGTAGGAGTATTTCTTCTAGCCATGCAGAGTTCATCGCAGGTACAGTACCATAACGGACAGTTGATACTTGAAATTATATGTCCATCAGAATGGTTGGAAATGCCGTGCTAACGAGAAGAAAATACCTTACTCATTCCTAAACAGTTTAATCTCAGAAATCTGTAGCATTGACGTTTTATGTTGATCAATATTTGCACCAGTAACATGCGGGTACAGTAAATACCCCACGAGTGCTGCTGTACCTGGTATTTCTAGGTAGAATACATGAGTGTAGTTGCTATGGAAGTCAGACGTGCACAGAGTTATATCTGTTGTATAAGAATATTGCACATTATCTTCTGTTTGGAATGCTGTATTATATGTTATGGAGATAAGACTGTGAATTACAGTACGCACTGTATGTGTTCTTTTGACAGGTTACTGAACTAGATACTGAGAGTGCTGGCCCAGGAAGATTACATGTTATATACAATATTGTCATTTCACAAAAAGTAAGGAGAATGCTGGTGGTTGAAGGCTATGTGCACTACTTAAAGAAAGCGGCTGGTGATAGGAAATATTGGTGTTGTACCCTAAAGCAAAAGGAGAAGTGTAAGGGCAGATGTATTACTGTGGGGGGTAGTGTAAGGGCAGATGTATTACTGTGGGGGGTAGTGAAGGTGAAGGTTTGCAGAGAACCACTCCACACTTCCATGCACCTGACCCTGTTAAGCCTGACTGTCTTACTGTTAAAGCAACAATAAAAAGGAGAGTTGAGCAAACCACAGAGGATCCTTGCAGGGTTGTTTCAGAAGTACTGGCTACTACATCAACAGATGTCACGGTTGATTTACCAAATACCACTGCACTAAAGCAGATTGTTGTTAGAGCAAAAAACAAAGGCAAAGTAGCTGCGTTTAAGAATTTTACTAATTTAAGGAATTTAACAGCTGACATGTTACCTATTAAGATTGGTAGTTTTGTCATTACACATGACGGGGATGAGGGGCAGCGTCACCGTATAGTTGTTATAACAACAGTCAGTAACATGAAGATAATGTGTAATGCAGAGTTTATCATGGCTGATGGCACTTTTCCCATTAGTACAGTGGATTGTAAGCAAATATACAGTATACATTGCCCTCTGTCAGAAGGTGAACATAGGAAAATCATTCCTGTGGTGTATGCGTTACTGTCTACGAAGAGTGAGATTTGTTATGACTACTTCTGGAGAAATGTCATACGTTTGAGTGGTGAGAATAGTGTGACACTAGCACCACATATGATTCTGAGTGACTTTGAAAAAGGAGCTGTGAATGCCATTACACAACACTTTCCAAACTCAGCAGCCAAGCGATGCTGGTTTCATTTCTGCCAAGTCATATGGCGGCAAATACAAAAACTACACTTAGCTGCTCAGTTTGGGCAGAGTAGGTCATTCTCACTCCTTTGTAAGGAAATACCAGCCTTAGCATTTCTAAAGCCAGAGGATGTTTTTCCAACATTTGAAAGTGTTGAGCGTGACATGCCTGATAGTGCCCAGCCATTATATACATTTTTCAAAGAGAATTATTTATTAAGTAAACCTAGGAGGTACAGGATGCATGGATGCACATTTGAAAGGATCCCACCACTGTTTGACTTGGTATTTTGGAATCATTATGATACCTGCACAGAAGGCTTCCCTAGATCCCAGATTGCAGTAGAAGGCTGGCATCGTCATCTCCATAGCCTGCTAGCTAGAAAGAAATTGTACATTGTGGACATTTTACATGCTATTCAGTTGGCACAAAGTCATGTTGTGGACCTGGTTTCAAGGTTATTACTATCTGCACCTCCATCGCCAAAAAGGAGGCATGTATTGGACGGGGAGAATGCTTTCAGGAGACTCTTGGCAGAAAGGGACACTTTCACATGTAGAGGTTTCACTGGATTAGTTGCAAAACACTGTTCATTCTAATCCCTGCTTACAAATACTAACTGAGATACTTGCAATATACACATGTCCCACACCGGTGGATAAAACACATTATATTAAGGCCCATAAGGTATGCCTCACAATTAGGATGGTTTTCACTAGTTATGGTTATTTTCACAGTGTGTTTAAACAAAAAAGTAACCTTGGAGTGCAACCAGTACTGTCTACACTAATGTTACAATGCTTGTATTCAGCTGTAAATACGGTTAGATGGACTGCTAAGCATCGTGAGACTGCACACAGCAGTTAGTCTTCAGAAATACATGTTTATAGGAAGTTTAATGCATGGAGAGTCTTTGTTGCAAGGAGGGGGGACGTAGAGACACAGTCTGAGGTCGAAAATGTCAATTTCGACATTTACTCTACTTCTGATTGACATTTTAAAAAATGACATTCCGGTTCGCGTTTATGCCGTTATGCCTTTGTACGGCTCGATTAAATGATAGTAAACCATGTGTGTGTGTGTGTGTGTGTGTGTGTGTGTGTGTGTGTGTGTGTGTGTGTGTGTGTGTGTGTGTGTGTGTGTGAGAGAGAGAGAGATAGAAAAGAGTTGTTGAGGCTGTAACACCTTCACATAATTTTTATTTCATGGAAAAATGTTTTTTGATTATCCATGGCATTTGACAGACTGGATTTACTGAGTATCTGTCTGAATTTTTCTGTAGACATTAACACCTCTCGAGTGATCTTCCTGAGGTGTCTTGTCTCAACATTCTGTTGACTTTATCTAGACTATTTTTCATGATTTGTCACACATATAATATTGAGATTAATTTCCTTACATACTTGTTGAGGATTTCTGCTTGTGCTGTGTATGGCTTCCCTTTTAATTTCAAGTTTAGAATGCATTACTTTGCACGTTTTTGTGAATTCACAGACAGCTGCTTGTCTGTCCATGTTGGAATGCTTTAAGAGGTCTTATTGGGGACTGACTTCACTAGCTGCAGCAGCAGTCCTCAGATGACTTACAGGTTTCATCCAAACTACAAGATCCTGTGCAGAATGTCTATTTATTCAAGTACTTAAGCAAATAGTTTAATCCATTTCACTCTTTTAACATCTATATAAACTATTTGGTGACCAGTATTAACAAATATTTGGGTACCTGCAGAGGTACACATAGGCTAACACATTGTAGTTAATTAGAGATCCTCTTCTGACTCCTTCAGGACATGCAGAATACCTTACCAATTGGAAAAGTTAACAACTGAGCAAGAATGTTTATCTGCACAAAACTGGTAAACAAGTTCCTGACTTTGTAAAAGCCAATACACTTGACCAAATTGTCCTCATACCCATAGTGGTGTTAATCTTCCTGATCTTGTATTCAAAAACATTTCTGCAAGTTGCACCACCCAGCTTGTTACCCCCACCCTAATCAAATATGACCATCTTACTGTGGTCATCTATATGAAAACCTATTTTGTTTCCCCCTTATAAGTTCTCCACACTCAGGGAATACTCCAAAACATTTTTTTCCTTATTTACTGATATCTTATTGATAATCACAAATTATATAATAGCTGCCCAGCAAATCTTGCTACAGGGGTTTCTGCTTCCTCTGAATTTTACTTACTCTTGATAGATGCATCGAGTCATCTGTACCAGTCTAATCAAAGTGTAATAGCAATATTAAAACTAAACACATATGGGAGAACTACCACACCAAGACAGTCTGTAATAAGAAAAAGATCAGCTATCACTAGAAGATGTCCTCTTCATCATCATAAAAGGTATTCAAAATTGGTACGGAAGTTTCTAAAATTTTACTTTTAAGAAATGTAAGTCCAGCTGTGAACTTAGGGTTGCAACTATTTCAAGACAATCATAAGACCTTCTTTAGCTCTATTAGGAATCTTAGAAGTAACCAACAATGCGGTACTGAATTGACCTCCACTGGTTTCTCCTTCTCCGACCCCAGAGGCATTGTTAATATTCTTGCAGACAAATTCTCTTCCAATTTTGTTTCACCCACCCTCCCCTTCTGTTTACTTTGTCCCACCTCACACCCCCTCTTGAGATCAATTTAAAGCAAGTCCTTTTGCCACTTTCCAAAAATTAAAAACACAACCACTATGGGTCCTAGTAATATCCTTGGATATCTGCTGAGAAGCATAAATTCCACCCTAGCAGAATGCATCCAAAAATTCTTCTGCTTCAGTTTCTGCTGCTTATGTCTGTGAGGTGCGGAGAATGGCAGTTGCAATGCCCTTGCATAAAGGTGGTCCCTCTACTGACCCTGGAAATTACAGGACAATTAGTCTCAGTAGTATTATTTGCAAGGCTAATTCAAGTGTTACAGCTAAAGTAATAAACAATTATATAAGTGACCTTGTATCAGTAGATTCACACTAATTCAACATTGTAAAGGCAGAACATGCCTGGGCTACTGAGGCCACAGATCAGGAACATACAGTCCAAGCTGCTTTCCTGGATCTTGCCAGAGCCTTCAACACTATTCCCCATAGTGGGATTATTGCAAACTATCCCATCTCAACATTTGCCCATATGTAGTTTGCTGGATTGGAAATTGGCTGTCTGACAGAACCCATACTATGAAGGTCAGGAATATTTACTTAAGATTGAAAATATTCACAAGTGGTGTCCTACAGACTCTGTTCTAGGCCCATTTTCTCTGCTGTATCATTCCTTGACATAAAAGAAAGTGTCAAGGCACTATGGCTAACCAGGTTTACTGATGACTACAAACTGTAAGTGGTTATAAAATTGTGCTACTTAAATTCTCTGGCAAAGACTTTACCAAACAAATGTCTAATGAATTAATAATGAGTCTGCCGTCAATACCAAGAAGTGCAGCATTGTTTCCTTTGGTAAATCTAGCATCACTACTGCTTATCATATAGCTAACATTCCACTTAAATTTGACACAGTCCTCAGGGACTTGGAGACATATGTTGTTAACGGACTCTCCTTAGACCACCACATCTCTGTTGTAGTTAGAAAATCCTTTTACCTTGTACAACTTATCCCTCCTGGTTATCTACTCAAGGTCCATAGAAGTTGTAGTCCCACTTTATTCATCCCTTATTGGGCCTGTCATTGAATGTAATGCACCTTATGGCTTGTACTTCACACCTAAACCAGCTTGAGAGACCTCAGTATTTTCTCCATAAAAAGATCTCTGGTCTCAGTACCCTTAATTACTCTGATAGACTAAAAGTCCTGTCTATCTACGTAGTGTCATACAGACTCCGTGTAGCATTCAGTGCTATAAATAAACCATCACTCTGAACTTTACCTAGACAAAACCAGTGGTAAAGCCAATAGCTGTTTTAGAGACACAGACCTGTACAACCACATCAGCACCACCAGATGGCAAGACAGATGCCTAACTCGGTGTATTCCCCATGTGTAGAATAGACTGCACTTAGCTGATTAATTCCCTAGCCAACTTTAAAACCAGTCTGGATGACTTCATGGCTGATTTTTCACTGAGGACATATGAAGAAAGTATGTTTGTTTAATGGGGAACACTTGTAGTCTCCTGCCTGTATTGGGTGATGTGGCTGAGGTTTTCCAATGGTCTCCATGGCCATAATCTTAGTAAGAGCCTATGAACTACTTCTCTTCAACCTAAAACAGCCTATACCAAAGCATTTTTTGTCCTGAACATAAATGTATGCATTTCCTTGTAGCTTTCTTCTTTACTGCTAATACTAACTTTACAGATTCAACGTAATAGAATATTCACATTTGTAATGTCATCCATATCTCTACACTACTGCATGACCATGAGTTGAGCAAATTAACTACTTTCTCTTAGGACAATGTTTTTCTTTCAACAGCACACTCCTTTTCATGGACTTCTGCCCACCTGTGGTTAATAGACTAATTTGGGCACAAAAAGTGGCATGCCTCAGTTACCCAGAGTTTACAGCTGAAGCACTGCAACCCTGCTCATGAGCCTAAGAGATGTCTTGTTCAAAGGGCATTCTCTCTCTGTCTTGTGTCCTAAACTTTGAAATGCCCTAATTTGTGAATAAATTGCTGTGACCAAACTGACTTTTGCATAGATTTCAGAGCCCACTTTTTCACACTAGCTGTGAATGTCATTCCTTTACACGGAGTACTACATGTTACCTAGTAACTCACAAAATAGTACAGCTGTTCACAATAATGGCAGTTGTGTCCCCTTCACTATCCTTTTAATTAATCCTTATGTGTTGGTATTGAACCTGGTAAGGTAGCTTCTAATATGAGATGGATAACACAATCCATCATATCTCTGTTCCTGTCATGCAGTAACTCAGAAGCTGCCTGTTACATGTAATGTAGCGCAGCAATTTGAAACAATTTTATTGATTTATTTATTTGCAGAAGGCATGTCTTCCTATACCTCTCACATCCCTTAATATCAAATATTAAGTCTTTTACACTTTGACAACCAAGATTTCCTGACTTTGGATTTTCTAGTTTTTTTTGATGGACTAAATTTCTGAAGAAAACAAGACCCTGTTTTGAATCAAGCCAAGATTAAAGATGAATACAGCAAGGAGACAGAGATGAAGCACTGTCCCCCACTCAGCAAAACAGAATATCCATTCTGAGGAGATGTGCAGGAAATGTGCTGTATTTTCTGGTAAAAAAATGCTTCGGGCAATTAAAAAAAGCCACCAGAAATAAAAGAATCTTTATCTCTAATGATTTCAAGTCACATTTTAATGAGTGGAATTGCGATTAAAAAAACACTTGGCATTTTCCCTACCCAGCCTTTCATCTAAAGCTTTGGAATAAGCATTGCCATTGAACACCAGAAGAGTAATATTTCATTTAATTCATGTGCACATCAGAAAAAGGGTCACTTGTGGATCAAGCCACTGCCAAAGATCCAGACACATATTATCATTTAATTTGTTCATTTACTACCTAGATGAAGGAATTGCAATTAGCAGGAATTTGGGTGAAGCTATCCCACCCCTTCCCTTGCATTCTGCCTTGTCCATTTATGTTCTATTGACTATAATGATGTCCGTGATTGCTTGGGAAAAAAATCTAGAGAGTTTTGAAAGTCGTTATGGGAAATTTTACACCTACCCCATTTCTTTCTGTATCATTTATGCACCAGACACCAAAGTGTTGTTAGTAGCCACCCTAGACAGTTTAAAGAAACACATACTTCATCCTTTTCTTTTATCAATAAACAATTATATATTTTTATCATCAAGCATTGATAATAGATAAAATGTAGCCACTGCCCACATTGGTTGCTCAGGAAAGATCTTGACCATTGCAAACAATTTTGTTAGTGCTTTCTTTGTTTTTTGCACAAGACACTAGTGTGCAAATACATGTTTTTAGCTGATTTTTTGCTCTTGAGCTAGTGTGTGGTTTCATTTAACTTGTATGTACTGCTGGTGGGTTTCAGTCAGACATGGTGAACACAGAACAGACAAGTCATCTCTGGAATACAAGTTCTGATTTTTTGTTCCCTTCACCCTCCACAGGTTATAAACCCTGCTGCCTGCACATTTCCTTCAGTTATCCACTGAACTCTATTATTCTTTCTTGCTTTTGACAGTGGCAGCACATTTGGAAAGGCTAGTGACCTTCCCACATATACTCCAGCAGAATGAATGCCTGTTTCCTCAACTACATATGATGCTGTGTTATTTTTATTTATTTATTTACCAGGCTAGACCCACTAAGCCAGTGTTCTCTTTTCAGGGGAGACCCAAGGTAGTTGGAATGTAAACTTTGGCCAGGGCAGCGGGGACCTTCGTATTCTTTTTTCTATAAGTGCCATGGGATCTTTTACATCTCCCTGATCTACTACCAACTCAGGCAGATGGGATGTTGGCTTAATGTCCCAGCTGAAGGACAATGGACTCAGAAGAGCAGCCCTTCCTCTTTTGCTGCACTGCAATGTCAATACTGGAAAATGAATCCACACACTGGTGGGGGAATAGAACCTACATACTTCTGATCTTCCAGCGCCAAAGGTGAATGTGCTACCTGTTGAACTACTGAAACTACTAATCTAATAGACAGTCATCCACTTACACCTGTCTAGCATATATACACTGACCTTGTATTACAACAGGAGTGGGGTGGTTTCTGATCATTATAGTGCAGACCACTATGCCAAAAGACCCCAAACTTTACAGAACGCTCAAAATAAATACAGGAATTGTTTTTTTTTTTTTTTATTTGAGTCTAGTATGGAGGAGTAGTTTTTAAGAAACACTGCACTGTATATCTGAAGATGATATTGAATGTTGGTAAGTTCTCATCAATGTACCGTCTCACTATGTGCAATTTTCTTTATAGAACCTTCTCTGTACTGTGTATTCCTGAGGAAGTTGTAGAGTGTCTTGTTCTCCCACATAGGTGAAAAACAGCTTTTTTCATTTTCTGGTTTTCCATTTTCATGATTCTTGCGTTTATTTTCTTCACTGGACTGATTACTTAGTAAAGGCATATTCATGTGATGACATGTGCATTTGTTTTACACAGATGTTCCAAATCTATTATGTCCATCACAAATTGGGACTGATGTATGGTAGTAATAGCAGAAATGTTATGTTGATGTTAGGGGGCAAAATATAGTAGTATTTATAAAACCATGTGTGTCCTTTAACAGTTTAAATGCAGAGCCTAAGAGATGTCTTGTTAGTAACTACTGACATGTAGGAGAAATTTCTGTGTTTTCCATGCCCACTAACCATTATTTGGAAAATAGCCCCACAGAACCTCTGAAGAATTCAAAGTTTATTTCTGACTGGATGCCAGGACACCCATGTACTGTTTTCAGTGGATGGCAGGGAGTTATTCAGAGGTTCATCATGTGCAAGTGGAGATAAACAGTCAAAATTAAGTCTGTGGGATGTTTGAATTATTTACTTGTATTTGTTAACCAGGTAGAGTCACATGGACCTTTTCCAGAGAACCTGGGAGCATTTTCTGGTTAAGTGACTTGGTCAGAATCACACAGTTGGCAAATGGAGGCTCAGGGAATCAAACTCTGGTCTACAGCTTGCAGGGTAGAAATAGGCAGTTACTTATTTTCCACTACTAACCCACAGATAGCAATCCCATTCTGAGAAAATCCATGTCTGACAGAATGCTGATTGTCTCTCACTTTGCATCTTATTGCGATGGATGCAGGCATTTAACAACTTTAATCAGATGGACACATAGAACAGAGTGGTATTTGGCATTTCATTCACCTGTTAGTGAAGTGAGACGTGGTTTGAAATTTTACACATAATAACTGTTTTTCTCTCATGTGATACATAGCCCATTCTGTATCCTGACCTGTACATTATATTTCAAAGTATACTGTATTATATGTACAAGTGTTATGTTTAGCAAATGTGTGTAATATTGCCTATGTGTCACAAATATATGAGTTAAATATTTTTATTTATAAAACTAGGTAATGAAAGTATGAGAAAACTGTAAAAGAAGGACAGTAAGTTTACTGGTATTTTCCATGATGAAGAAGAGCTCAAAAATGGTATTGAATTATGTTTTGTTGCCTTTTAAACAGAGCTGCTATTCATTCCTGTTTACTTTGATCCAAGTTATGTTCATATAATTGCTTTGCGATATATATATATATATATATATATATATCTCAAAATGTGTGCATATCCGTGTGTGTGTGTGGCTGTATGAATGTAACACTATTCCCAAACACTAACCATGTGCTGTGAGCACTGCCCTTTTGACACTTCTGTGCTATTTGTTAAATAATTATAACATTTTTATTTTCTACATTGGATTGCAGTCAAGCATCACATTTCTATTCTCCTCTTTCATTTTGGTTGGACAATATAAAACTTGAACATTGCAAGATTACAGACTCCAGGTATACAAACAGAATATGAAACTATCTAAATAATATCTCTGCAGATTACCCCCTGTAGGTTCTCAAGTATAGACTTTCAAGCTGTGATACATATAAGTGCCATTCCTAAAATTATGGAAAGGTAATAATAAACTGCATGTCGCATTATTGTTCTGCTGGCTACAGCTATGCAAAACAAAATCTATAGAGGCACGGAACAGTAGCCTACAGTGAAGTAAAATCTTTTGTTTGACCCAGAGAATATAATTTTGCCTTGTATACAGAAATAAGGTCCTTGTATGCCATGAAGGGTTTCCTACTAAAAATGCTCAAGGATAAATAAATGGTGCAGATCACTGCAGAGGGTACAGCCAGGATGTAAATGCCTGAAAATAAAATGAATTATATTCTCTTGGTCATGATTACTCAGCAGTATACTCCATGTACCTTCTGAACTATTTCTTGCTGAAATAATGAGGTTACTGTTACAAAGTAAAGCAGGTGATTCTAGATGTATTTCCTCAAATATAAGGTTACATAAACACACAATTCCTTCTAATCCCTGCTGTGTACTCCTACTTCATCCTTTCTAATGCTCACACTTCTCCTGTTATTGTAACTACATACCCATACAAATTCTGCACCTCACCAACGCAGTCACATGTTGCATGAACATGCTAAGGATTTTTCTTGCCTACATTTATGCACAGAAAGACTTATGGGTGTAGGTCTCACAGCATATTTTTCTAGCCATCCCAAGCATAAGTAGGACGTCTTTGTGACCTAAAGCATTGTTTCCTAATCACACCTATGCAGACGCAATGTCTGCAGGCAGAAAAGCATATTTTCTTGTGTTACACTTATGATGACTACTGAGTCCAGAGCATATCTTCTTAGCTGCACCTGTATGGACAAGGGATGGCTTTAGGCACCGTTATGTTTCTCTGTATGTGCAGTTATAGAGCTGCATGACAACTGTTTGGACACAAGCATGTCCCTGTACAGAATTGTGATGGATAAAAGCCACAGGATGCTTCTAACTACCTGCTATATGCATGATAACTGTAGCGCATACTCATAGTTGCACAGTTTAAACCTTGTAATGGTTGAAAGTCCCATAGCATGTTCTTCAGGCAAACACAACATCAACAGTTCTTGTGGGTTAGGAGAAAGAGCCATAACCTGTACACTTCTGGTTATGTATTCTTTACTTTTCCAACACAGCTACACCTACATGTGCTTTCTCTGCTCTGTTTATAGCTATGTGGTGCATAGGCCTATTCTTAAAGCTCTGTTCTTGGATTTGGACAGTTTTAGTTTTGGCCTAAAAGGCCTGTGTTCTGCATGCAGCTGTTTGTTAATGATAACTGTATGTACATTGTATAAAGTAACTCCCAAATTACATTCCTTAGGATCCCCCTAAAAAGAAAAATGTTTTTTTTTAAATGATTGAATGAAAAAAAAAACAGCTCTAGAATTGTAGTTCTATGGCAACCTTATATTCAGATTAATGTGTACAAAGACATGATATGTTCATAACTAAGACACTCTGTGAACATTTTTAATAGCACTGTAAATAAAAATGTGAACTCTTTGTTCTCTGGCATTGTTGTTGGACAGATATTTGATACCAAACAATCCAAACTAAAAAAAGGTTTACCTTACCTTTTTAAAAGGTTTTATCTGATGAAGTCCTAGAGTAAGGGACGAAAACGCATGTGATTTTGTTTAATAAAAGCGTTCAAGTACGTGGTTGGTGTCACTTTCGTGTGTTGAACTGGAATTAGTATCGCATTCCACCCTAAGGCTTTTTTAGTTTGGATTGTTTGGTTATTGGTGAAAAGCCACACTACTTTTAGATATTTGATACCAGTTACAGTAGACAGTGCCACAACACTAGCATGAAGAGTGAAAAACCATTCAGTATGACATTCAGCAAGCATTAGGATGTAATACAGCCAGTTTGTTTCATTTTCCTTTCATAAGTGGCACATGTAGAATCCATTGGTGCAACCTCAAATTATACTGCCTGTAATATTAAAAGCAACATGAGCTCCATGGAGGATGGGAGTGAGTTGCCACTGATGGCTTATCCATTTGAGGTGTGGGGGGGGGGGGTTGAGGTGGCTTCAGTCATCCCTTTGGTGCTAACAAGCAGGAGCATTGGTTATTACACCTGTTGTGCATAAGGTGGCAGAGTGCATTTTGGCACATAGTTCTATGCACAGTACAACCCAGACAGTATTTTGTGTGTGGTGGTATGCACACTTCCTCAAAGTCAGGTGGCATTGTGGAGCCCAAGGGAGCCATCAAACGGAAGCAGCTCCTGGGGTAGGTTGTTCTTTAGGACCTTTTATTGGCCCAATTACTACCCCAGAACTTTTGCTGCTGTGGAATTAATGGATCTACTGAGTTTCCCAGGCAGGAATGAATGGAATATAGGGTTCTGTCTGAGCCCGGGGCTGAGTGGCTCTCATGCCCACAGAGTGAATAGGCTGATTGTGCAAAGTTAGCAGAACCATCAGACAAGGTCCTGCAGAGGTTGGAGAGCAAGAGGTTAAAAACATTAAAACAAAGTAATTTTGTGATGTTGTTTTACAAGCAGCTTTTTATAAGTGACAACATAGAAAAAAATTATTTCTCATATCACAAGCAGCTGCAACTAACATCATGATTAGTATCAAGAAACTGGGTGATAGACAGTGGGTTCATTTAGTATTACATTGGAGACACTGGCGACCCAAGGTCAGAAATGGACTCAAGTCACAAGAAGGAAATGGAGCACAGTGATTTCTCTCTTCCTCATGGACATACGTAAAACCTCACTGAAGGGTTTTGGTCAACAAACTGGTAAGGTTAGCAAGACAATGGTGGCCAGACATTAGCTTACGCATTAAGGGAAAAAATGGCCAGGTAAAGAATGAATGACATGTTCTCCCCTTATAACTCCATTGTACACATATGATTGTCACTTGTGTTCCAGTAACCAGTGGGAAAAGGAAAAAAAATAGCCAAGTCAAGGATTAATGACATGTCCCCCTTATAACGCTAATGTACATATGTGATTGTCACTTGTGGCCCAGTAGCCAATGAAACTGTATTCCTTTCATCAGGTAAAAAGGATGGGTTTGGGATAGTGGTATCAGTGAGTGTGAAATAAGCTTAGAATGAACTCTGATGTATAAAGTCCAGTTGAAAGTAGTAGGCCAAGAGGGAAGTGACAGACGTGGGCAAACGTATGTAGAAAGCTCAAGCTGTGTAACCCATGGAGAGAAGTCCTGTGAAAAATGAGAAGAAATGTCAGGGTATGCAAAAACTGTACTGGTAAAGTGTGGCAGTACTTGATAAAGGTCAAGGCTAAAAATACTAGAACTCGTAATGAGGACTATATTTCAAGTTTAATGTCCCATACGTTTTGGGCAAATGTTATTTCATATACAACAACACAGAGTTCTCTTTTCACTGATGTTTTCCATATATCTACAGGATAAAGTTGGCATACATGCCCCAGGACTGGTGCAGTCTGTATATACAAAACACAAGCTGCAACGAAGATATAATAAAACAACCAAAGAACTGAGAAAACACACTTTATAGTAGCAAAGCTTTCGGATAAAATCCTTCCTCAATACTAATATAAACAAATTTAAAAAAAACAAAGTGGTTTAAATACAAGTCAGCAAAATCACGTGACCAGCAGTCCAAAGATCATGTGACCACAAAATACAAAACATGAAAATAAAATATCAAAGTTATTAAAAAAAACATAAAATTATCGCAATTTGGTATGTTGTAATTTAGTGAGAACTGGTTTCAATGTAATCATATTATTTAAACCTGGAAAATGGTCAGAATTAAGCCTAAGGATCCATTCATACTCTTTTAACTCAAGTAAATTACTACTATCTCCACCTCTGGCAGTAAGACGTATAACATCTATAATTCTAAAAGAGAATGTATGTTCAATACCTAAACTGGCTATATGTTTATATAGAGCATTACTGTCAACAGCTCTTCTAATCTCTGATTTGTGTTCAATAATGCATTCCTTTAATTTTCTAGTGGTCTTACCCACATAGAATGCTGTGCATTTCACAAAATTAGCCAGATATACCACGTTAGATGTAACACAAGTGGTAGAAAAATTAAACTGATAGACTTTACCACTAATAGGATGTGTGAATTTATCACTACAAACAGCTACAATATCAGGGCAACATGAACAATTTAGACAACCACAGGTACCTGGCCTAGTAGAAGGAATCCTATCTACAGATCTTATAAAGTCTTTATAACATAACATACTCTTCAAAGACTTCATACTTCTATATGAAAAGAAAGGCCTATCACCAAGGATATCCTTAATCTCACTAGAGGCCATTAATACAACCTAATTCCTCTGGATTATTTGTTTTACAAAACGAGTCATAGTGTTATAACTAGTAATATACCTAGTACACATTCTAGGGCGTTCCGGATTAATGGAACCAAAATCATCCTCAAGGAAAATCGGCTTCATTGTTGTCTTCCTATTAACTGAAGCTTTAGTTTTTAAGTCTAATATTAAGTTGGTGTTATAACCACTGTCCGGAAACTCCTTAGACATCTCTTCCAACTGTAAATCAAATATAGTATCATCAGTATTTAATCTACTCACTCTGTTAAACTGTGAGGTCACAATCCCCTTAAAAACATGTGGGGCATGCATACTAGAATAGTTAACATATCTTTCAGAATTTACCTCCTTTTTATGAATGCTGGTATGAATAAAGCCCTCACACAGTTGTATCTTAACATCCAAGAAGTTAATCTCACTATCAGAAGCATCCATCTTAAATCTTAAGAAATCAGTGGTTGCATTTAGATAATGAATAAATTCATTCAACTGCAATAGTGAGCCCTTCCAAACCATAAAACAATCATCAATGAAACGTTGATAAAAACATATGTTACTAATAAAAGGATTTTCCACACCATAAACATGAGCTTTCTCCCACTGGTATAGCACCAGATTGGCATAGGTATTGGCTACAGAAGTACCCATGGCTACACCAGTGAGTTACAAATACAAGCATTCATCAAACAAAAAGATGTTGTTTTTCAAAACTACATCCAAAAGGGAACAAATATTCTCAACATGTCTAGTCACAGAAGAAGGTTGTAGGGTCAGAAATTGTCTAATAGATTCAATACCAAAATCATGCGGTATTACAAACACTCACTTTGTCTAAAGGGACTACCAATACTATTAAACCAAACACGCAATTTACAAAAAAAATCAGTTGTATCTCTTAGTACAGTAGTACATTTGAATAAATATGATTGTAATTGCGTCTGCAAATATATAAGTGATCCATCCCCCACCTGACACAATAGGTCTCATGGGGGGGGGGGGGGGTCTGTCACTGATTTATGGATCTTAGGCAACCCGTATAGAAAAGGAATAATAGGACAAGGGACAGTAAAAAAATGAAATAACTCTAAAGTAATATCACCATTGATTTGTAAATCATAAATCACCATATTAACATAACTAATACATTTTTTAACATCTAATGGTGTGATGCGTTTGAAAGCATCAACGTCTTCAAGTAGAACAGAAACCAAATATATATACCTAAGCCGATCCATAAGGACTACAGCCCCACCTTTATTGGTTTAACTACTATATCTCTATTCATTTGTAGACTTTTAAGTGCTTGATATTCATCAAATGTTAAATTAAAATTAGAAAATCTCAAAATATTACAGTCTGCATATAGCCTTCTTAATTCCCTCTCACACAAATCATGGAATGCCATTACCACAGGCATACTAGAAGGTGCTTGATATTCATCAAATGTTAAATTAAAATTAGAAAATCTCAAAATATTACAGTCTGCATATAGCCTTCTTAATTCCCTTTCACACAAATCATGGAATGCCATTACCACAGGCATACTAGAAGGTATAAAAGTACTACGCAATAATTTTAGTACTTGTGATAATTTTATGTTTTTTTAATAACTTTGATATTTTATTTTCATGTTTTGTATTTTGTGGTCACATGATCTTTGGACTGCTGGTCATGTGATTTTGCTGACCTGTATTTAAACCACTTTGTTTTTTTTTTTAATTTGTTTGTATTAGTATTGAGGAAGGATTTTATCCAAAAGCTTTGCTACTATAAAGTGTGTTTTTTCAGCAGTCTGTATATACACCAATTACTTTGTTGAACATTGCCTTATATGAGATTTTATAAACTGTTAGGATTATTGCTGTCAACTATAAAATTTGAAGTACAACTTCAGAATAAGCAAAAATAAGTTTCTGTATGTGTGTATTTGAATTTGAAAAGCTGTCAAAAGTTAAAGCAAAACAACATGTAGTGTGTAGCAGAAAGAGACCAACTTGCTACCTCTTAGCATGTCTTGTTGTTACTTTGTGCAGGGCTTGGTATAATGTTACACTCATGATTGAGTCTGCACAGCCCTGTCACCCATGTTTTTACCAGGAAAGTTGTTTTTACTCTGTGACTGCACCACATTTCCCGGATGAAATGTAATACTGCACTCCTGAACTAAACCACTATCAGTTAATACTAAGTTCAGTGCAATTCCATTTGTTAAAACCTTTCAGAAAAAGTGAAGGAACTTCTGAAATTTCCACAGAGGTTTCTACAAACTGGTTTTATGTACTCGCCCCATTCAAACCTTACATGCTGTGCTATGCTGAGATGTACTACCTCACCTTCTTTTTATCTTTGAAGGGGCCCCAATCTTGCCAAGTACCTGTAAGGAAGAGTAGTAATACTTCTCTCCTATTACAACTCTGCATTCTGCCCCCATTAGTCTAATAAGATGGCTCCTGATAATTCATAAATCATTTCTTTAAATGTAATTACATGTCAAAGCATAACAATGAACAGATATATTCCACAACATAAATAACAATAAAAAGAGATATTGAAAAAGAACAAAAAAGAGAAAGAAGAAGAATTCCTAAAGATTATACTCATTTTGCTACCTATTAACACATCTGATTTAAACTTTCACATTTGGAAATTCCTTTTATAACAATAGAGATATTCATTATAAAGGCTCTACCATTCATGTTCTATAAACTTAGGCTTGAACAAGCTTTTCAAGCTCTTAATATCATTCATTTAGTTACTGCCAGTACCAATACAATATTTAATAATTTCTGAATATTTATTTAAAATGCCCAACAAACAAATTCAGGTATAACAATATTTCTTCTTTTAACCACCTTTCCAATAATCCTTGTGTTTTCCTCCAGTAATACTATATTTGAGGACATGACCACCAGTACTGTTATAAATCTGCAAGTTCAGTCTGGCAATTCCAACAGGTAGAAGATTCTTGGAAGGGGAATACAAGAATTAACTGATTTATTTCTCATTATTGTATATACTTATTTATCCAAATGTTGGATACTGACAGTATTTACAAAAGTGCAAGCAATGATATATGTATTAATATTAGGCATTGTTAAGCCTCCCTGAGTTTGCAGAGCAGTTATCACTTCCTATGGTATTCTGGGCAAGACTCCTATCCACAAAAAATTCTGAGAACACTCTTTAACTTTAGAAATCTACTCTTTTTCAGCAGGAATTAAAATAGTTCTGCAGTGGAAACAATGCCAGCGGTAATATAGGCACCTTAATAATATTTACTCTTCCCAACAAAGAAAAAAACAATGGAATTTCTTAACAAAATTTTGAATTTTTATCAAATACTTCATGTAAGTTTTATTTTCTAATTGGAGAAGATCTTTATAATATTTAAATGGAGATAGATTGTTTCATTTACTACAGAAATATTTAATGTAATTTCTATTTGTCTTTCATGTAGTTTTAATTATTCTGACTTACTATAATTAATAATGTAATCAATTACATATTTAGTTCTTTTATAATATCTGAGACTATTTGCATATGTTTGTTAAAAGCTGCCATAATAATCATTGAGTCATCTGCATGTGTTCATTAAAAAAATCATCTATGCTCATGCGCATTGGCTTGGTTTCATCATATAATTTATACAATGGATTAATTGCTAAAATAGCACAGCCAATAAGGGGCATTCTTGTCTTTCCCCTGTTAAAAAAAAAAAGTTTGCAATGTTTTATTTTTCAAATTTATATAGGCTTCTGACTGAAAGTATACATTTTGAATAATAATTAAAGGTAGGGATGTTTCATAGTATTCACAAACTTGAAAAATATAACTTCTGTTTAAAAATCAAAAGCTTTATCTGCATCTAATTTTAACAATAAAAATTGATCCTTTATTTTCTTTAGCAAAATTAAATATTAATGCCATAAGTAATTTATTAGCATCTGTCATTTATTTTGTTTGGACAAAAAACAAATTGCATAGTGTGTAATCTTTTTTCTAGATAAAATTATTTATTTTTAACTTCTTTTGCTACTATTTTATAGTCAAGATTTAACTGGCAAAGTGGCCTATAATGATCTGGTTTTAGACTATATTTTCCTTCATTCACAATTAATGCCATTTTTGCTAAGACCATTGCTTTGAGTTTCCCCCATCTCAGAATTTTCATCAAATTAGCTAATTTGTGTAAATAGGGAGCTAGTTCATTTGTAACTCTTAGTATCAATCCATCAGCCAGGGTTTTGCAGTGGTTAGCATTGTCGCCTCACAGCAAGAGGTTCTCCAGTTCGATCCTCGGCTGGGGTGCCTTCTGTGCGGAGTCTGCATGTCCTCTCTGTGGTCACGTGGGTTTCCTCCGGGTGCTCCAGTTTCCTCCCACATCCCAAAGACATGCTGCAAGTGGACTGGACACTCTAAATTGGCCATAGGTGTGTGTGTGTGTGTGTGTGTGTGTGTGTGTGTGTGTGTGTGTGTGTGCCTTCTGTGGAAGGTTGGGCGCCGGGCTGGCAACTTGACACTGTAAAACTCCACTGCCAATCATGAGCAGACAGGTGATCTGCTGTGGTGACCCCTAACTGGGAAAAGCTGAAAGAAGAAGAAGAAGAAGTATCAATCCATCAGCCCTGGTGTTTTATTTTTGTTCAGACCAATAATAGCATTTTATATCTAATGAAAATTTGGATCTGTGCTCTGAAGTATTAGATTCAATGTTTTCTTTATCCAGTTTCTTCTGACCATGTTAGATTACATATTTCTTTAAAATAACTATTTATTATACTTTCTATTCCATCTATGTTAGATGTTAATGTACCACCACTGTCTTATAATGTAAAATTGAATTTAAAATTATTATTTCTGCATTGAAATACAAGCATTTTCTCTACTTGGTCAAATTCAAACACAGTATTAAAACATTTCTTATGGGCCATTTCTTGATTTAATTAAATTTTTAATTTACTTTGTTATTGTAAATTTTCCATCCATAATGGGCAGTACTAATAATTCATGATAACATGGTGTAAAACGTGCATCTGTTCTTTTAAATCATTCAATTTAATTTTTTTCTTTTAAATAGTTAACATTGAATGCCTTCATAAGGCTATATACAGAAGCTTTAAATGCATCCCATTTGGTATTCAAAGATAATATTTTATTACCATTATCCACCAGTAAATATTTATTCTATTTTAATACATAAATATCTGAGATTTAAACCAATATGATATACATTTTGTTCTAACTTCCTTAGTTGTATGTTGAAAATAATGCAGGGCTGCATATATAATAAAGTGTCCATACCAAGTTACATATTCAAGTTCTTGAAATGTCACTATCTGAATCAAGTCATATGACATAAGTAATGTGTTTATTTGAGAGCCTAATCTACTTGAATGAGAAATGCACAAACATTTTCAAATAAAGAAACATAATTATCCAAGCATGTAATAAACTTTATTTATCCAAAAAATGCACTAACAAATAACCATGTTTACTTTGCTATGAATTATCTCGGGGGGGGGGGGGGGTTATACCTATCATAATATGTATCAAGGGTTTCATTCTAATTTCCTCCAAGTAGTATCTCCTATTGATTATAACACTTCAGAAATGTCATCTAAAAACTCTGAATATAATTCGTGAAGCAGAAATGCATCTTAGAGCAAGTGTGTTAATTGCTGAGTTCAATTTGATTATCCATATTCTTCCTTTCAAACCCAAATATGTATTTCTGTCTGATAAATACAGTCGTGTTTAATACTAATCACAGTCCCTGTTGATCTATGCAAACCATTATTATTAACAATTTATTTTAACCACGCATATTTAGTTTTGATATTGGTACATTCAGCTTCATTCCAGTAGATTTCTTTCAGAAAAAAAAATTACATTTTTCAAATCTATTTCTATAAATCTAAATATCAAGCATACCTTCAAAAAACGATGCACACCATTAATATTTATACTTACAACTTTAACTGATACCATCCCAAGAAACAAAACATATAAAAAGGTTTTTGCTACATAGGTGTTTTCAGTGGCCCCACAATCACGTTAGGGAAAACAAGAAGGAAGGAAGCGTTTGAAAAAGATAAAACAAATCAAGTTAAAAAGTCCACAAAGTTTTAATTACGGGAACAAGCAGAGACAATTGCATATGCATGTCTGGAGCTTCATAATATTCCTAATATGTAGAGTTTATGCTTGGCTTCTGCTTCAGATAAAAAAACAGCACCACAACTCTCCAAATGACTCAACTTAAGAAGAAAAGGAAAGGATGTTTAATATTCTTTTTCCATAAATTAGTACATATTTAGCAAACTTCTTTCTTTGTCTGACAACATGTGGTAAATCTGCAAAATAGGTAGTCTTGTGTCTTTCACAAAAAAAAAAATATTTTTCTATATTTCAGCTAATAAGATTTCATCTCTGTCTTTGGTTTTATGAAATGTAATAATTACAGCTTGAGATTTATTTATATTATTTTCTTGATTTCTATTGACAACTCTGTGCAATATGTTTTAATGTTACTACCTGCATCTAGCAGATTCTTGAAAGAGCTCCAAGCAATGAGCTTCAATCCTCTTTTCTGTCCTATATTTTTTGTATATCAAATATACACAGATTTTTCCTTCTAGCCCATATTTCAAAGTCTGTAAGTTCTTTCAGGTCATTTATCTTTTTTTTTTTTTTCTTCTTGTACCATAG
This sequence comes from Protopterus annectens, assembly GCF_019279795.1. Classification (NCBI taxonomy): domain Eukaryota; kingdom Metazoa; phylum Chordata; order Ceratodontiformes; family Protopteridae; genus Protopterus; species Protopterus annectens. The sequence goes on along the minus strand of NC_056743.1, from coordinate 1,286,690,989 downwards.
AGTTTTTCATCTGATCTTGCTCAAAATTCATGCTGGCTAGTTTCTTTCGTAAATCTTTCAGAAATCATTTTTCTCTTGCCCACATGTAGCCAGTACTTACCCACTCCTGTTTCCCCCCAGACATTCCCTGCCAAGGAATTTAGAGTTCCAGTGCACTTGATCTCTGGAAATCCTTAGTTGTGCATACCTCCTTCTGTGTTTACGCTTCCACAAAGGTTTGCATGTCTTGCAAGTTATGTCAGTGCTGCCTTGACTTACTAAATACTTTTAATGAATGCATCTGTTAGACCCATAGTAAAGCCTATTGTTTTTTGTCTGCAGCATTTGCACTCTTTTTTTTTTTTTTAGTCAAATTTTCTTTTACAAATTTTTCAGTGTGTTACAAACATTAATAAATAGCAAACGGTCCAATAAGAGAGTTAAAATATACTAAGAAAATGTACACTAATTAACTGAAAATAAAGAACCAAACCAAAGAATTTGCAGACTATTTAAACAGAAACCATCAAGTTCTTCAGGTACAATAACTAAAAATGGCATAAAAATCCAAGTTAGGATATGTCCATGATAATCTGATGCAGACTTCACCCAAGGCGGTTTCCAACTACTGTTTTTTTTAATTAGTTGACAGCCTGCATGTATTTAAATATTTGATTGCTTAAGAAGAAAAAATCTTTTTGAGGAACTCTCTTGCAGAGTAGACAGATGAACTTTACTAAAGTAGGTAGTATTGTAAGAAATAATGCATTATTGTACTTGTGAAGTTCAACCAAAGTTTGAAATGCACTGCTTCATAGGTTCATAGGTTCATACTAGGCTATCTGCACTGGGGCAATTATAAGCCTAACCCGATTCTGTATGGCTTATGCCACCCCTTGATTTGAGTATACTGTGCCCTTTTTAAGGTTTAGTTTACTGTGCCTCTGTCTAATAGTGACACGGGAGTAATCCCTGGGACAAACCTACGATCCCCCATCCACTTATCAAGATTCTTCTTGAAGAGATTCAGTGAGGTGCTCTGCCTCACATGAACTGGGATTCTATTCCAGAGCGAAGGGAGCCTCTGGGTTATGAACCTGTCCCTCCAGCAAGTTCTATTTATTTCTGTGCTGAGGTTCAAGTCCCTCGAGCGTGTGGCTCTAAGTGATTTAGATTTACTGAGGTGGAGCATGTCCATTAATTCTGGATTTGACATAGCTTTGTATGTCAGGCATAGATTGCCTCGAAGTAGGCGGGATGCAACTGAGTAGAGCTGAAGTTTTTTTAACCGAGCAGCATATGGCATCTGTTTGAGACCCTTGATCCTCTTGGTGAGATACTTTTGGGGTCTTTCTAATTGCTGCAGGTGTCTGGTAAGGTACATCCCAAAAGGGGCATTGTATTCTGTGATGGGCCTGATGAGGGATGAATAAAGGGGCACGATTACCTCTCTTGATCTAGATGTGAAACCCTTCGTGATGAGGTGGGATATGTAGAAGGTCTTTCTAACCACTTTGGCAATGTGGTTTTCAAAGGAGAGATTGCTATCAACTTGGGTCCCCAGGTCCCTAATAACTTTCTCTGTACTTAATGGGTTTCCGCCTATGTGATAATTTGTGGGCACATTGTTTTTGCCAAAGGGTAAGACTATACATTTTTTGGCATTTAGCTTTAAACCAAGGCACTGGCACCAGTTATCTGTCTCTGTGAGACCTTTTTGAAGGATGTTTGTGTCAGCCGGAGAGTTGATTATGGCGCCCAGTTTGCAGTCGTCTGCGAACTTGGTGAGCCATAGTCCTCCCACGTTTGCCTGTACCTCAGAAAAGTATATACCGAACAAGAGTGGTCCCAGGACAGAACCCTGTGGGACGCCACTTGTGACCGGTTTTGAGTCTGACATGGCTCCAGCAACTCTCACTCTGTGGGTTCTGTCTTTGAGCCAGTTTGTGACCCATCTTGTGACATAGGGGTTTATATTTAAGCTGGATAGCTTATCTATGATGCCCGAGTGGGGTATTGTGTCAAATGCCTTTGCAAGGTCCAGATAGGCTGTGTGGACTACCTTCCCTTCATCTATGGCTTTGGTGACTGTTTCAAAGAAGTCAACCAGGTTCAAAAGGCAGGATCTGCCCTTGACAAAGCCGAACTGGGTAGGATCTAGTGTCTGTAGGTCCCCAATGTCTTTGTTTATGAGCTCCATGATGATCCTCTCCATAGCCTTGCAGACTAAGCTAGTCAGGCTTATGGGGCAATAGTTTCCAGGGTCCGTAGAGGCGCCACCTTTGTGGAGTGGGACCACTGTTGCTGTACGCCATTCTGTGGGCACATATCCTGTAGTGAGGTTGAGATTGTATAGCTGTTTTATTTGAGGTATTAGTTCCTCTTGTAGTTCATGTAGGGCGCAACCTGGGATGCCATCTGGTCCCATGGAAGCAGTGTTTTTGCTTTGGAGAGGGCAGCCTTCACCTGAGCATCTGAGATGTTTGGGAGGCAGCCCTCTGCCGGGATAGATACTTGCTTTTTGGGGGGGGTGGAGAAGTTTGCACTGAACCTGTCTGCCAGGATATTGGCGATGTCTGTGGGTTCAGTGTATTTTTGTCGTTTAGAATCAACTCAGAACAAGTCTGGGAGTTGCATCCCAGGTTTCTAACATAACTGAAAAAGCCTTATGATTGTCTTTGGTGTCCTGTGCAATTTTTCTCTCAAAGCTGGCCTTGGAGGATTTTATGAGGATCGTAATTTTTGCTAGTACTGATCAGAGATGCCTTCCTATTAGGGATTTTGCTCTATCATGTAGTAGCTTCCTCCTTCTGTTGTACAGTTTATTTATGGCAGGGTCCACCAGACTGGACGCCTGCCTTTGGATGATTGGGTCTTGGTTTTGTTTGGGATAGCCTGATCCATGCATTCCTGGAGATGTCCGTAGAATGCATTTATATAGGATTCTGCAGTTTGGGCTGTAGTTTCCACTGGCCCTGGGGCCTTGAAGGATTCCACTTCGGTTTTGAGAAGTGAGAAGTTCGCTTTGAGAAGTTTTTCACTGTGGTTTTCTGGGCTGGGGTGGGGTTGGGATGTGGACATCCAGTGAAATTAATTTATGGTCTGATCTTACCAATGAGGGATATACTTCTGGTGTGGAGCATAGAGTCCTCATGTTGGTAATGATCAGGTCTAGTATGTTGTCCCCTCTTGTGGGAGTGGTGACTAGTTGTTCCATAGCATTTGAGTTTATAATTTCCAGGAATCTTTGGGCTAAGGTGCTGGGGCTTGAGTAGTGCTCCCAGTCAATGTTTGGGTAGTTGAAGTTGCCCAATATAATGGTGTTCAGAGAGATCTTCATGTTCTCCAATGTATTCAGGAAAGCCGAATGGGATTCCTGACTTTGAGAGGGTGGTCTGTAGGATGCTACAAACTGAAAAGCAGTCTTGCCCACTGTTAGTTGCACATGGATGGTCTCTGATACTTTGTGCAATGCCACTAACCTGGAGGTGTGGATATCCTTGATAAATATGGAAACTCCCCCTCCTTTTGTGGTTCGGTCCGGGTTTTGGGGCCGAAAAGCATGATATGAGGTATAGCCTGGTAGTGCTGGGGTGCTCTCTGGAGCCTTGAACTGCTGCCATGAAACATTATGTGCCACAATACTGAAGTGACACAGACAAGATCAGAATCTACTGGGGTACAATGCTGAAATATGTGCAAAAATGCACATTTAAGCTACAGCATACTGCACAAGTTAAAAGGAAACCTGGATAAAATTAAACTTTTTTCATACTGGTTCAATAAGCATTAAAATAACTGAATTAAAAATATTAAATTGGACAGAAACTGAATGCTTTTCATACATTTAACTATATTTTGTCAACATCCGACTTCCTTCTTTATAGAGTTTTTTTGGTAGCTGATACCATTTTCAGGAAGTTTATGTCAGCATCTGAAAAAAGGCTACGTTGCTAAGACTAAAGTTGTATATAAACACACCAGAGAAATGCAAAATAAAAAAAATAACAGTGACATCTGTTCAAAAGAGCTTCACTAGTACAATCCAATACCTCGACCTTTCACATTAAAAGGATAGAAAATTACTCACACGCTCACTATTTGTAATAGGTGAACCCATCCATAATTATATTCAATTGACCTTAAAGTGTCCCATGCAACATTATTCAATAAATATGCAAGATATATATTAAACCATCACATACAAAAGTCATTAATAGAAATACATTACTTTATAAAATTAACATCTTAATAAGCAACATTTAGTCAACATTTAATATTTAATAAACACCTCTAGTTCATTAAGTTAACCTCAGGATTAAGACCCTTAGGATGTAATGTTTTAAAATTCAAAATTAATTTACTATCTAATTCATTCAACCTTTTACTGATATCCCCCTCTATGCAAAAGAGGTTGTGCTAATATGCTGAAGAAAAAAGAGCCATCATTTCCAGCATGTATAACACTAAAATGCTCACCCACTGGACTCTCTATATTCTGGTTATGGATGTCTCCCAATTGTTCCATTATTCTGACTTTCAGAGCCCTCTTAGTTTGTCCTATGTACCATTTAGTATTATATCCACACCCCACAGTGTAAATCACCCCACATGAATTACAATTAAATCTTCCCCTGGAAGGGAATTTCTGCCCATTTGTACTAATACCAGAGATATTCCTGATCCTACTGCATACTTGACAGTACCCACAAGCAAATGACCCTGCTAACTCCTGGGGCACTGTAAATAATACCAAATTCATCAGTTCCATTAAATTCAAATATCTCCTATATGGGAAATTCACAAATCTGGGGAATAAATGCCCCACTACCTCATCCATACAAACAATATACCAAAACTCCAAAATTATCCTTTTAACTACCTCAGAGAATGGAGAGTATTTAGAGACTAAATATAAATTCTTCCTGATGTTAGCAGGAACCATTCCATCTCCAACACGCCCTGCAATGTCCCTTCTGTTCACCATAGTTCCTTTAAGTAGACCTGTTTTATTCTCAAGAATTTTTTCTAGGGCATGATTTTAGATGTCTTCCTTATATTTCCTCTCCTTCAACCTCTCTTTTACCTCCAACAAAAATTTAACCTTATGCTTCCCTTCTGAGGTGCTGCAGGCAATTCATTTAAATTCACTATAAGGGAGTGATTCAATTAATTGGGGGGGGGGGGGAATGCATGCTTTCAGGATGCAAAAAATGATTGGCTGCAGTAGGTTCTCTAAATGGCCTATATTGAATATTAAACAGGCCATTTACATAAAGTTCCACATCCAAAAATGGAATGGAGGAACTAGCCTCCATTGTGGAAAACCTCAATCCATGATCATTCATGTTCAACTCAGAAATAACACGACCAAAAGCTGAGGGGTGCCCCTTGCAAATAAAAATCAGATCATCAATGTAATGTTTATATATCACCACATGACTCCTATAAAATTCAGAACCATAAATAAACCTCTTCTCAAAAAAAAAAAAAAACATATAAATGGTAGCATACGTAGGGGCATAAGAGGCACCCATCAAAGTCTCTTTCTTCTGAAGGAAAAGTTCACTGTTAAGCCAGAAATAATTGTGCATCAAACAAAACTCAAGCAACCTAACAATGAAGGTAGTACAGGGGCCTTCACCCATTATATCCCAAATTGCCTCCAAACCCCATCTCAACTGTACAGTCTTATATAATGAGCTAATATCTACTGAAACCCAATAATAACCCTCTTGCCATTTTATTCTACTCACTACCTGACACAAATGTTGAGTGTTTATAATGTGTGCTGGAATATTGGCTAGGCATTCCTTAAGCAGAAAATGCAAAAATATCCCTACATTTTGCAAATAAGAATCCACCCCTGAGACAATATGTCTCCCTGGTGGATCTAAAAGATCCTTGTGCAGCTTTGGTATAACATAAAAAATAGGATCGTGAGGTTTAGAGATATGAAGATGTTCTTCGTGTTTCACTGTTGCAGTCATGACATATGGGTTATCCCTGCCAGGGTAGCCCTAGGCCAGCCAGAATACCTGAGACTTAGTATTTCTGCGTCGGTTGCTGCCAGTTGATGACTGATGACTGACGTCAGGTCGTCAGTGGTATAAAGGAAGGCAGCCAATGCTATTAGATCAGTCTTTCTTGCCACGGAGCCCAAAGTAGAAGCAGTTTGCATGAGTGCTGGTCGGTGGCTACCTGAGTTTCATTTCCGAATTGAAGTTGAAATCTTCGAAAGCTAAGTACCCCATTGGGAATCCTTTTTTCTTGCACTAACCAATGTCAGAAAAAGTTAATAATTGTCTCGCCTGTGGAAAGCAAATACCACACCAGGACTTCCACTCTTACTGCTCACTTGTCTAGGCCCTGACCACGATGTCCCTCATTGTCGCATCTGTGCTTTGTTTAATGCCAGAACTATTCATTGTTGGGCCCTTATTGTAGCCAGATATTTCCATTTACAGTCCTTGAATTCCAATATGGCTTTGGTAAGCCATTCGACAGCAGAGCTTCTGAAAAAATGTAAAGATAAAGACAGAGATAGACCGTACAGGACCAAACCTTTCAACAATGCTTCCGTTAAGCTGGTCATCAGTCCTCCGGAACTCAGTGAGGCGCTTTCGCAGCCCCTGATGCCTGCTTCAGTTAATTCGCAGGCCACTACCGAGATCCTTTCGGAGTCTGGTATGCCACAGAACTCTCCTTTGTCTAAGGATCCTGTGGTCGTCTGTACCTTGGATGGGTCTGGAGCTACTGTGCAGGCACCAGCTTCCGAGGAAGTCCTTCGCAACACCAAATCCCGACATAAACCAACACCTTCTTTCATGGCTACCTTTCTTTCAAAAACAACTGAGTTCCTTAGGCGCAGGGACTGAACCACACCTAAGAAACCAGCTACCCACTCTCAGGCACCTGCTCCCTTGCCTCAGCCTCAAATGCTTAAAATGGCAGAAGACCTTATAATGCTAATTAGGGGAATCCAAACCACTCCCTCAAAAAGGAAAAGAGATCTGTCTCCAGTAGTTTTGTCTGAACAAGAGTTGGATGAATCTGATGGATCTGACATGCAGCCCCCTCTCCACATATGAGGATTCTGATGCAGAACAATCCATTCCTTCTGCCTCTCCCCCAGATGATTTTTCCTTTGGGGAAACCCTGCATACCTTAAGGGAGCATTTCCAATGGTAGAGTCAAGACTACCCACAGTCTAAAAAGAGACTCAGATAGTTCCTGGACCTTCCACAACACAGACCCTTAGTCATCCCCTCAGTCCTAGATGTGGTGGATGATGTCTTCCTTGAATCCAGCTTAACTCCAGACACCCTCCCTCCTGCTCCCAGCAAACCAGACAGGTACTACAGAGTCCCTGACTCATACAAATATATTTTTAAAAATCCAACAGCAGACCCTGATGTCATTACTCAAGGGCCAAAAGGGAATAAAGAAACCTCAGCTAAGAATCCCACCCCCTCAGACAGGCATTCCTGAGCACTGGACAGATGGGGGTAAAAATGTATACACATCAGCTACTCTTGCTATCAGGGCACTAAATTGTCAGTTCCATATGCTTAAGTGTCAGCAACATACCTTGGAACTCCTTAAACAAAAAAATGTCCTCCTTTCCTGCATGGGCAGAATCTAAACATTTATAGGACTTAATGCATTCTGCTGGTCAAGTAACTAAACTCACTTTGCACTGTGGTTTTGATGCCCTAGAAGCTTCTTGCAGAGCAGCAGTCACTGGATCTGTCATTAGAAGACATGCATGGCTTAAGGAACAACCCCTGCCAGACCATGTCAAATCAAAATTGTTGGATGCACCCTTGCACAAAGATAACTTATTTGGTACTAAAGCAGAAGTGGTCTTTAAAAAGATGGAAGAAAAAGCAAAATCTATGCAGACTGTTAAAGATTTCTTACAGATCCAGCCTCCTAGGTTCAGCAGGCATTTTCCCTCCAAGCACTGGTCCTTTCCTGCTCTGAGTAAACAAGGGCAGCCTAGGTCCCATGGAAACGGACCACCCAGACACCAGTCCCAGGGGTTGCAAAGATCTAAGCAGTGGACTACCTCCACTTCAAAACCAGGGAATTCTAAACCACCACCTTATGGTAAGAACTCACAATGACTTGCCCCCTCCTGACCTCCCCTCTGCCCACCTACACGTGCCCCTAGAAAGAAAACTCTCTTTTCACTCAAGCACCTGGGCCACAATTACCAAGGACCAATGGGTTCTGAACATTGTGTCTCAGGGGTACAAATTCTCCTTCCACAACCTTCCAACCCCAAAAGGGTTCCAGATCTTCCACCAAATCAGTGGACAGAGGCTCAAAAGCAAATCCATTCCCTGCTCTCCTTGGGGGCAGTAGAGCACATTCCTGCAGAGCAGATAGGCCAAGGCTTCTACTCCAGACTTTTTTCTGGTGCCCAGAAAAGAGGGCACCTGGCACCCCATCCTTGACCTATCCATTCTAAACACCTTCCTGGTGATCCCAAAATTAAAAATGCTCACCCTCCAGCAACTGCTACCCATGCTTTCCAAGGATGATTGGTTAGCCACCCTGGACCTAAAAGAGGCCTACCTCCACATTCCTATCAGGGTGCCCTGCAGAAAATATCTCTGGTTCAAGGCAGGATCTCAACACTTTCAGTTCTCTGCACTTCCCTGTGGCTTATCTACTGCTCCCAGAGTTTTCACAAAATGCCTGGCTCCGGCCATTGCCCTTGCAGACAAAGAAATATTCAAATTTAACCCTACTTAGATGACTGCCTTATTCAGGCAGCCAGCCAGGAAAAGCTGCTCAAAGATGTGGCCTTTGTAAAGGACCTACTAACCTCCCTAGGGTACACAATCAATGAAAAGAAATCCATACAGGTACCCACCAAAAGGATAATCTTCTTGGGAGCAAGTCTGGACACAGCATCCCAGATAGCATGTCTAACACCACAGAAACAAATTTTCCTATTGGCTTACTTCTCTCAACTGGCCACCAGGCCTCAGCTTTCTGCAAAGAAAATCCTGCAAGCCCTGGGGTTCATGGCATCTTGCATACTCCTCATTCCATATGCCAGACTGCATATGAGGAAACTTCAATGGTACCTAAAGAGCCTTTGGTGTCAACACTCTCAAGATCTGGAAACTCTTCTGCCTGTTATTCCTTGCCTAAGGAAGGATTTTTTTTGGTGGGCAACAGCCTGCTCCCACAACAAGGGGCCGCCCTTCTCCCCACACCCCACTACACAGACCCTCACCACAGATGCATCAGACTATGCTTGGGGTGCACACCTGGATGGCAGATGCATACAGGGCCAATGGAACCCCCAGCAACTCCCCCTGCACATCAGTAAAAAAGAGATGATGGCTGTGCAGCAGGCTTTGATAGCTTTCAAACCCCCTTCTTTCTCCAGGGATTCTCCTGATCAAAATAGACACCACGACTGTGATGTGGTACATCAACAAGCAGGGAGGGACTCACTCCTACCAGCTGTGCAGATTGGCCATGACCCTTTGGTTTACAGCCTTTTCCATGCAACTACACCTGTTAGCACAATACCTGCCAGGCTCTCTCAACTCCCTGGCAGACCAATTAAGCAGAAATCTTTTGGACCCCCATGAGAGGCAGCTCAACAGAAACACCTTCTTCCTAATAACTCAGAAATGGGGAACCACTGAGGTAGATCTCTTTGCCTCCCACACCAACCATCAGCTCAGCAAATTCTGCACCAGGGAACATCACTGCATGGCATGGAAAGTGGATGACCTGGGTAAACCTCTCTATGCCTTTCCTCCCCTACCTCTCATTCCCAGGGTATTGCTCAAAATAAGGGAGGAAAAAACAAGGACCATTCTCATAGTTCCAGACTAGCCCAGACAGCACTGGTACCCCTTGCTGCACAGCCTGTCCCCACTGCCTGCATGGAATCTTCCTTAGATTCCAAACCTCCTAACCCAGAGGGAAGGGGAATTCATGCACCCCCAATTGCAGACACTCAATTTGGCAGCTTGGCTTATACCCTAACCCCTGACCAATCTGCCATCCCCAGTAAACAGGTTCTGGATGTTATCCGAGAGGCCAGACACCCTAGCACCAGAAAGTCTTATGCAGATAAATGGAAAAGGTTCTGCACCTGGATCCAGGCTAAAGGGCCCAGTACAGCACAGCCCTCCATCCCTCTCAGCCTGGATTACTTATTTGACCTACTACACAGTGGTCTCTCTTTCTCCTCTATAAAAATTCTTGCAACTGCTATTTATGATCATTTTCCCACTGAGCAACCTCTTTTTTCACACCCTCTGATTAAACAGTTACTCAGAAGCGATAGCAATTTGAGGCCCTCCAGAGGGGCACCAACACCAGCGTGGGACCTTAACTTTGTCTTGGAAAAGCTCACCCTGCCTCCTTTTGAACCAGCTTATTCTGCAGAGCTAATATGTCTCTCCTGGAAGACAGACTTGCTCCTGGCCATCACTTCAGCCAGAAGAGTCTCTAAGCTGCAAGCACTCATGGCTATGGAACCCTTCATCATCTTCCATGCAGACAGGGTATCCCTCAGAACTAATCCATCATTCAAGCCTAAGGTGGTGTTCAGTGTGGCTCTCAACCAATCCATCTATTTGCCCACCTTCTTTCCTAACCCTCAAAACAAGGGAGAAAGGATTATGCACTCTCTAGATGTGCACAGACAGCTCAGATACTATCTGGACAAGACTAAACCCTTCAGAAAGTCTGATCAATTGCTAGTTAACTTTGCTTCAGGGGCAGAGGGAACAGCCATCTCCAAGCAAACCATTTCCAAATGGATAGCACACTGCATCCTATTCTGCTACAAACAGCATGACAAGCCTCCCCCCAAGGGGGTCAAGACACACTCCACCAGAGCAGCCTCCAACTCTGCAGCTTTCCTCAGAGGAGTCCCCACCAGGGACATCCTGGAGGCTGCCACCTGGACATCTATTCACACTTTTACCAAGCATTACCACCTGCCTCTCTTCTCCAAATCCAGGGAAGGGTTTGCCTCTGCAGTCTTGCAGGGCATGCTAGCCAGCCCCTAGCTTCCTTGACTGCCTCCACTCATTTCCTCAGCTTTGGGAATCTACCCAAATGTGATGACTGCAACACTGAAACACGAAGAACATAGTACATTTGTGTACACTTACCATAAATGTAGATGCTCGAGTGTCTTCACTGTTGCAGTCCTGGTTTCCCTCCCTTCATCCCTCTTTCTCTTTTTGTTACCTCTCTTCCTTGTTGTTCTCCTTTCTTTACAAGGGACATATTGGTATTTATTTTCCACTGGTGGGTTTCTACCACCAGAGCCTGGCCTCCTACTTTGGGGGCTCCTGACAGGTTAGGGCAAGAAAAACTGATGTAATGGCATCAGCTGCCTTCCTTTATACCACTGACGACCTGACGTCAGTCATCAAGCGACAGCAACCAATGCAGAAATACTAAGTCTCTGGTATTCAGGCCGGCCGAGGGCTACCCTGGTAGGGATAACCCAAATGAGATGATTGCAACAGTGAAGACACTCGAACATCTACATTTATGGTAAGTGTACACAACTGTACTTTTGTTAACATTTTCCATCAATAAAAAGCCTAATCTCTCACCTCTTCCCAATAGTTCAAAAGTGCACCATTAAAAGCAGTAATTAGATTATGGTTTAATTTAACATGGTACTCCTCAACCGACAACAACTTGTAAGCCATCTGACTGTATTTGACCTTAGACATGATAATCCAGTTGCCCCCTTTGTCAGCTTGCTTGAACACACTTTTATCTAACATACCCCTTAATTCATTAAGGGCCTCCCATTCACATTAGTTAAATTCTATTGTTTTTGTGCCTTATTAAACTTAACATATTCACATTCATTTTTTTTTTTATAAATAATTTGCTCAAGTATACTGCAGTGGACAATTTAGGTGGCGAAAAATTGCTAGATGTAGGTAAAGAAGGAATCGTAAGTTTACCATAACCTGTATTAAAACGTAAGTCAGTTTCTCCATCATTACCTTCTTCTAACCATTAAATAAAAAATAGAAACATTTAAGAAAGGTTGACATCCTCATCAACAATAGCAACATTTTAATTATTCAGTTTTTTTCTTATCAAAATACACTGTTATATGCAACTTTCTGCAAAACTTTTTAATTTCCAATAAAACCTCTGCTGAAGTTGGAATCTTAGTAGTAAAGAACTTCATCCCCATACTCAAAATATTTACAGTTGGCTCATTTAATGTAATACTAGACAAGTTTACATTTTTTAATCTGTTGTAGTTAGAGTCATCAAAATTTTTCAGATGCTATGAATACAAAAAACAAGAACTACTGTCCCAGTGTGAAGAAAAAAACTCCAAATGGTGCATTCTCACTACAACCAAAAACATTTGTAAGACTCAAATTACCAGCTACACCTTCTTTTCCTTGCCTCAATTCTTTCAGCCCCTTCCTTTGTTTCCCTGAGAAAAACAATCTTCTTTTTTAACTTCAGAGTAATGTGAAGAGTGTGACAACTCTTCCCATTAAGTATTATCAAAAGAAACACTTTTTTCAACAAAGTATCCACAGAAGAGACTGACAAGCCCCTTCCAGCAGCTGCAGATTCATCCAAGTTCCTGGTAACAAATTTGGACCACCCATGACATGGTTTGCATTGCCAAGCATACACCAAACCACTCTGGAAATCACCCAAGTCTCTAATCAGCTTTTTCTTTTCATGGTTCACAGTCTCTGACTCCACTTTCTCCAATTTAGATTTGATAGCACCCATTTTAATGGCAAATACAGTTTCTGATGATTCACTTACCAGCTTACGTTGCAGCTCTACAATTTGATGCTACAACTTATTACTGGCCCATATATTTCTTTTAACTAAAACTGGAATCCAACCCAATGTGCAGTCTAATGAAACTTTTTTCCATTCATCCAACAAATCTTGCTCATCTTCAATAAAATTCCAAGCGAGAAGATTATCAACTCTCAAACCCCCTTGGGTAATGCCCAAACTTAGATATTTCTCCAAATGTTTTGTATCAAAATACAAATTGAGCTCCTTAGTCATAAGTCTGTCTAACTGCTCAAATTGTATATTATGACTAGTCTCACCAGCAGTCATCCACGGGTCGTGATCAACCAACTTAGCCTCTCGTTCTCTAAGCAGCTCAGAAAGTATCAATTTATTTTGCTCCACTGGCGTTTGGAATACCCCTGGAACCACATCAGCTCTGTCCAAAGACATAATAAACATACCACTGAAATACAAGATCCAAAAAAATGAAAAAATCAGAGAGACAGCAGTTCAAAAGAACTTCACTAGTACAATTGGGTACCTCGGCCTTTCACCTTCAAAGGATACAAAATTATTCACAAGCTCACAATGTATAACAAGCGAACCCCTCCATAACTACATTCAATTCACCTCCTTAAAGTGCCCTATGCAAAAGTATGCAATATTTTATACAATATATATTCAACCATTACATATAACATTCCTTAGTAGAAATACAGTACATTATAAAATGAACATGTTAATAAACATATAACAAACATTTAGTCAACATTCAATATTTAATAAACACCTCTAGTACACTAACTTAACTTCTAGATTAAGAACCTTATGATGTAACATTTTAAAATTCAAAATGAATTTACTATCTAATTCATTCAACCTTTTTCTGATACCCCCCCTCTATGCAAAAGAGGTTGTGCTAATATGCTGAAGAAAAAAGATCCATCATTTCCAGCATGTATAACACTAAAATGCTCACCCACTGGACTCTTCATATTCTGGTTATGGATGTCCCCCAAATGTTCCATTATTCTGACTTTCACGGCCCTCTTAGTTTGTCCTATGTACCATTTAGTATTGTATCCACACCCCACAGTGTAAATCACCCCACATGAATTACAATTAAGTCTTCCCCTGGAAGGGGATTTCTGCCCATTTGTACTAATACCAGAGATATTTTTGATCCTATTACATACTTTACAGTGCCCACAAGCAAATGACTCTGCTAACTCCTGGGGCACATTAAATAATAAAAAAACAAAAAACACAAAGAGCCAGCACAATAGACTTCAAAATCACTTTGTATTCATAAATACATACAGCAAACAGACCGGTTTCGGCTGGATCAACACAACCTTCCTCAGTGTAAAAAGCACAAACAAATAATATGCTGTTTAAATAATGTAAGGCAATTTCCCATTGGTAGAATACTCATAAATATTCATTAAGTCCTGGTGGGAATAAACCCCCTAACTTGATGATCCACTTTCTTTCTTTATTATTTAAGATATTATGCCATTCAGTTTTATTTAGTCGATTACCATGAATAACATCAATCACCATGAAATTGAACTGTGCAGTGGGATGCAATAAGTAATGTTTATATAGAGCATTTGTCATTTTTTTATGTTTGATGTTACTTATATGTTCCGAAATCCGTGATCTTAATGGACGGGATGTCTGTCCTATGTAGAAAGCTCCACATTGGCACGTAGCAAGGTAAACAACCCAATCATTGCTACAGTTGGCAAAAAAGCCTATATCATAAACCCTGGAGCAATTTCTACTGGAAAAAGCCTTAGCTGTAATCACAAATCTACAATTCGAGCAATGGCCACATGGAAAACATCCATATAAAGCTTTACCTGACAGTGTAGTCTGTTTGTGTATGGGGAATTTAGTGGCACAGTGCTTATAATGGTTGAAATAAGATTTCAGATTTTTTCCATTCCTATATGAAAAAATACATCTATTAGGAATAAAGTTAGCAATATTATTGTCAGACTGAAGAATGTTCCAATTCCTATGAACACTGTCCAAAAGACAATTGGTGTTACGAGCATAGGTAGTAACAAATCTTAATGTGGAAGATGCAACAGTAGTTTTGTCTTTATATTGAAGTAATTCTGACCTATCCATGCTATGTACTTGATTCCTAGCCATTACAATGTTACCAACCTGGTAGCCTCTTTGTATAAATCTGTCCGTTAGGTCTCTCTCATTCAAACAAAATGTGTGTGTCTTGGAACAGATACGTTTGGCCCTTATAAACTGTGATTTGGGAATATTCCTAGTGATGTGTGGTGGATGGTAACTAGAAGCGTGTAGGACTGAATTATATTGTGGGAACTTTCTAAACATTTCACTATCCAAAGTTCCATCTGGTAACTTGTGTATAAGAACATCCAGAAAGGTGATATCATTTTTATCATGATGTTCAGTGAATGTCAGTCCCCATTCATTAGTATTAAGATAAGAGACAAAATCAGCCAGTCCAGATTCATTGCCCCTCCAAACCAACCACACATCATCTAGGTATCGCCTCCATATGTCCATGTCTTGTACAAAGGCGTTTCTGGAAACATCATAAATAATTTTAGACTCAACATAAGCCATGAAAAGGTCAGCATATATGGGGGCAAAGGATGCCCCCATAGCTGTACCTTTAATTTGCCAGAATTTATGCAATTTTTGAATTTTTTCTGTCAAGGGATATAATATGTGCTCTTTTTTTGAACTATTCCTGATGTGACTTGGTTTTTGACTAAAACTGGTAGCCATCTTGTGGCCTTCAGTAGTTGTATTTTGAACAATGGTATTAATACCTATTGGTATTTACTCTGTAATCACAAAGTTACATATTTACAATTTGGATCCTAATTCTTCTAAGTATGTATGCTCATCATATGTATTTTTTAGATTCTATGTCTAAGTTAATGCATACTTCAGAGTGTATATATGATGTATGTGGTCCCGCCATTTATTAAGGTTATTTTACAAATGGACATTTATTTGACAGATGTCTTTGATATTTGGGTTGTAGCTCATTGATATCTATAAATATATAAATACAGTTGGGTTATTTTTCAATAATAGGTGGATTACTATTTCTGTAACAATTCCCTATGACTGTAGGTATATTTATGATTGGTGTTCTTTCTGAGGGTCCCTATTTAGTTTCATATATAACTTTTGATATATTGAAACTTATATGATAATATCTAGGACCAGTATAATAGAGTCTCATTCCATTTCTTATTTTTTCAATTTGGTAGCAGCCATATTATATAAGCATAAGGGTTCACATTTGGTCTTGACTATATATATATGTATTGGTTCGGGTGATTATATGATAAGTACTGTGTAACCAATTATACATATGTCATTTTTTTACAATTGATTTGGAGTGGATTAATGTCTATCCTGGTCCCTATGAGTTCTATATGGCTATTCCTTTTTTTGGATAGGGTTATTAGATTTCTACTCAGCATATATTAAATCATGAGGCCTTTCTTTGATCCGTTATTGCCTTTATGCTAGTAAGGTCCCCTAATTTCATATAGCAGCTTGATCTGTATTATTTTTCACTTGGACTTTTGATCTTTTTCCAGCTATTGTGGACGCAGCCATTATATCTTTTTGTTTTTTTTGCTGTTATTGTCCATTGTGTTTTTTAGTTGTCGTGGTCTAATTTATAGTAACCATTATTGACAACTATTGATATTTGGACTATTCTGATTGGCTTATATTAGTGTAGTTTGATGTTAATATTGACAGTATTGTGGTAATCAGTATGGATTTATCGAACCTTATCTCGGGTTTGGTTGCAGATAAAGATGACCTAGGGGTTTTTGGTCTAACTAACAATAATAATGGGAATATTCAACCTACTGAATTGGGGGGTTTGGAGTCATCATGTCAGGTTTTGATCGATGACCTTAATAAACAGTTGAGACAATTACGTGCCAATGTATGGCACAGTAAACTCTTTAGGGCATATCGAACTGCCAATATTACCCCTAGGGGACTACGTATTCGTACTGTTCCACATGTCAGTAATATGGATGAGGAGTTGACCAAAAACTGGTCGAAAATACAACAGGAAGCCACTATGGCTTTTGTAATTGAACTACTCAATTTTCATAACAGGGCTATTGATAGGGGCCTTGCAAGCATTACCGCTTTAGCGGATAAACTTAAGGTTTATGAAAAAGAACCTTCTTTTGAAGTTAAACTGAATAAGGTAGCAGTTGACCTTAAAAAATATGATGCTGAGTTGAAATCTAGGAAAATGAAGAAATTCAGTAGGGACCAGGAAGACTACCTGCGTGGAAATCCATTTTTGTATCAGACCAAGCATGTGAGGTTTAATAATCCTCCAGCTTCTACCTCCAAACGTAAAAGACCTAGGTCCATTTTACGGAAAAATTATAATGGGACTGCTTCATCTTATGATGATACGTCATCTGGCACAGACAACGAATCCCTGGCAGCATCGGGGTCACCCTCTCCCAAAAGAACACCGGGGGAGGTCCCTTTAGGAATAAACGGAGACGGGGGGGACGTAAACATCGGAAGGGTTCAAAATATTCAAGGGCTATTAGCAATGGCTTTGGAAAAGTGAATGATGTGGATTCTAACAATGTGTTGAACTTGTCTGATGTCATTTTATCCCCTACACATATCTCCATTTTGAATAAAGGTCTCAGTTTCATACCTGGGTTTTTGATTTCTGAGGATGCACTTGCTCAAGATGTAGTTAATTTTTGTAGACTACTAAACCTAAGATTACATTTTGGTGATTCTGGTTATGATATAGACCATGGTAAATTTATTTACCATAAATCCAGTTTTGTACCGCCTATGCATGACACGGTCCACCGATTTTTAAATAGTGTGCTTAAGGATTTACACTATTTCAGTTCTGATGCTGTTGTCAAATATAACAATGTATCCCCTATGGAGAGACAGGCTATATGTGATTTACAGAATAACAGAGATATTGTCATTACTACAGCTGATAAGGGTGGGGCTGTGGTTGTGCAAAACTGGACGGATTATGACCAGGAGGCTAGGAGACAGCTTTTTGATACTAGATACTATTCTCTTATGTCTGTCGATCCGACTTCAAGATTTGTCAAATGTATTAAGTGTTTTCTTGCTGATGCCAAAGAACGTGGTATCATTAACAATGAAGTTTTTCAACATTTGTCTATTATGGATTCTCATGCACAATACATTTACTTTTTACCAAAAATCCACAAGAGTGTTGTTAATCCTCCCGGCAGACCCATAGTATCTGGCAAAGGCTATGTTACTGAACCTCTGTCCATGTTTTTGACTAAACATTTGAAACCATTATTACCTTTCATTAGATCTAGGTTAAAGGATACTACTAACTTTCTACAAATAATATCTGATACACAACTAGAAGATGATTGGCTTTTATGTACATTAGATGTGAGTGCACTTTATACGAATATACCCCACCAGGCTGGACTGAAAGCTTTGGCATATTGGCTAGATGTTGGTAATTTGTATTCTCCATTGTTTAATTCTTTTCTGATTGATATGGCCAGATATGTCCTGACATGTAATGTATTTAATTATAAAAATCTGTGTTTCTGGCAAATTAAAGGTACAGCTATGGGGGCATCCTTTGCCCCCATATGCTGACCTTTTCATGGCTTATGTTGAGTCTAAAATTATTTATGATGTTTCCAGAAATGCCTTTGTACAAGACATGGACATATGGAGGCGATACCTAGATGATGTGTGGTTGGTTTGGAGGGGCAATGAATCTGGACTGGCTGATTTTGTCTCTTATCTTAATACTAATGAATGGGGACTGACATTCACTGAACATCATGATAAAAATGATATCACCTTTCTGGATGTTCTTATACATGTTACCAGATGGAACTTTGGATAGTGAAATGTTTAGAAAGTTCCCACAATATAATTCAGTCCTACACGCTTCTAGTTACCATCCACCACACATCACTAGGAATATTCCCAAATCACAGTTTATAAGGGCCAAACGTATCTGTTCCAAGACACACACATTTTGTTTGAATGAGAGAGACCTAACGGACAGATTTATACAAAGAGGCTACCAGGTTGGTAACATTGTAATGGCTAGGAATCAAGTACATAGCATGGATAGGTCAGAATTACTTCAATATAAAGACAAAACTACTGTTGCATCTTCCACATTAAGATTTGTTACTACCTATGCTCGTAACACCAATTGTCTTTTGGACAGTGTTCATAGGAATTGGAACATTCTTCAGTCTGACAATAATATTGCTAACTTTATTCCTAATAGATGTATTTTTCATATAGGAATGGAAAAAATCTGAAATCTTATTTCAACCATTATAAGCACTGTGCCACTAAATTCCCCATACACAAACAGACTACACTGTCAGGTAAAGCTTTATATGGATGTTTTCCATGTGGCCATTGCTCGAATTGTAGATTTGTGATTACAGCTAAGGCTTTTTCCAGTAGAAATTGCTCCAGGGTTTATGATATAGGCTTTTTTGCCAACTGTAGCAATGATTGGGTTGTTTACCTTGCTACGTGCCAATGTGGAGCTTTCTACATAGGACAGACATCCCGTCCATTAAGATCACGGATTTTGGAACATATAAGTAACATCAAACATAAAAAAATGACAAATGCTTTATATAAACATTACTTATTGCATCCCACTGCACAGTTCAATTTCATGGTGATTGATGTTATTCATGGTAATCGACTAAATAAAACTGAATGGCATAATATCTTAAATAATAAAGAAAGAAAGTGGATCATCAAGTTAGGGGGTTTATTCCCACCAGGACTTAATGAATATTTATGAGTATTCTACCAATGGGAAATTGCCTTACATTATTTAAACAGCATATTATTTGTTTGTGCTTTTTACACTGAGGAAGGTTGTGTTGATCCAGCCGAAACCGGTCTGTTTGCTGTATGTATTTATGAATACAAAGTGATTTTGAAGTCTATTGTGCTGGCTCTTTGTGTTTTTTGTACTTTTCTGGTTGGAGCCTGGCATTTGCCTACGTGCAGGGGACCTTTTTTCCTGTTGCTGCACATTAAATAATGCCATATTCATCAGTTACATTAAATTCAAATATCTCCTATATGAGCAATTCACAAATCTGGGGAATAAATGTCCCACTACCTGACCCATACAAACAATATGCCAAAACTCCAAAATTACCCTTTTCACTACCCCAGAGAATGGAGAGGATTTAGAGACTAAATGTAAATTTGCAGGAACCATTCCATTTCCAACACGCCCTGCAATGTCCCTTCTGTTCACCATATATGTTCTTCATGTTTCACTGTTACAGTCATCACATTTGGGTTATCCCTGCCAGGGTAGCCCTCAGTCGGCCCGAATACCAGAGGTTTAGTATTTCTGCATCGGTTGCTGTCGCTCCAGGACTGACGTCAGGTCATCAGTGGTATAAAATCAGGCAGCTGACGCCATTACATCAGTCTTTTTTGCTGAGGAGCCTGAAGCAGAAGCAGTTCACATGAGTGCCGGTCGGCCACTACCTGAGTTTTTCATTTCCAAATTGAAGTTGAAGTCTTCTAAAGCTAAGTATCCTGTTGAGGATCCTTTTTTCTTGTTCTAACCAATGTCAGAAAAAGTTAACAATTGTCTCGCCTGTGGAAAGCAAATAACCACACCAAGATTTTCATTCTTACTGCTTCATTTGTTTAGGCCCAGATCACAATGTCCCCTGCTGTCGCTTTTGTGCTTTGTTCAATGTCAGAACTATACGTCGTCGGGCCCTTATTGTAGCTAGATAGTTTCACTCTCAGTCCTTGAATTCTGACATGGCTTCGGTAATCCAAACAAAATGAAAATAATGCCAGCACCAGAAGGGACTGATACAAATAGCTTTATTAAGCTGAATACTAGACCGGTTTCAGCACATGGCTTTCATCAGTAGATTAATACACTTTGAAGAAAAAGCCCTGCCATAAATACCTCAACAATGATGACATCATTTCCTGTCATAAGAAATATATATGGTTAATACATAAATACACATATATATATATTTGTACAAAGTTCAAATAGCATGTGTATGAGAAAAAAATATATGTTTTTAAAATAATCAAATAAATTAAACAAATCAGGCATAAACATTTAACCTGAAAAAAACGATATTTATAATTTATCATTGAGTCCAGGGGAAAACAAACCTCCTAGTTTCACTATCCATTTTCTTTCTTTATTGTTAAGAATTTCATGCCATCCAGTTTTGAAAGCACGATTACCTGTAATGTTGTCTATGATAGTAAAAGTAAATTTAGCAGTGGGATGATTCAATGAGTGTCTATATAGGGTATTGGTGATCCTGGCATTCCTGATATCCCCCAGGTGTTCAGATATTCTAATTCTGAATTGTCTAGATGTCTGCCCTACATAAAAAGCTTGACAGGTGCATGTTGCAAGATAGACAATCAAATCTGAGCTACAATTACCAAAACAACCAATATTATATAGATGTCCCGTATTCTTACTAGTGAATGTTTTGGTTTTGAATATGTAGCTGCAAAAACTGCAGTGTCCACAGGGGTAAGTTCCAACCAGTTTTTCACCCGTTAGTGTCCTCTGGGATAGAGTGTCATCCCTAGAAGTTGTTTTCTTGTAATGGGAGAAATGTGATGCTAATGTTTTGCCCTTTCTATAAGAGAATGAACATCTGTCCCCCACATAATCCTCTAAAACAGAGTGAGACTTTAGTACATTCCACTGTTTGTCTATGATGTCCAGAAGGTGCTTGGTATTTCTGCCATAGGTTGTGACAAATCTACAGGCATCATAGTTGGTCTGTCTATGATGTTCTTTGTATTCCAATAATGTATCCCTGGTATAGTTTTTACTCCATTGCATGACAGAATGAATAGTATGTCCGGAATAACCTCTAATAAGAAACCTGTTGGCTAAATCATCATGATGTTGTTTCAGATCTTGTTCAGAGGAACATATCCTTTTTATCCGCAAAAACTGGGATTTGGGGGATGTTATTAATAGTATGCTTGGGATGTAGACTGTTGGCATGGAGCAAGGTATTGTATTCTGGAAATTTGCGAAATACATAAGTTTTGAGGGTGTTGTCAGGTAGACGCTGTAAAAAGGCATCCAAAAAGTGTATTTCATTATGATGATAATCAACCGTAAATTCGACACCCCATATATTTCCATTAAGATGTTCCACAAATTCCTGTAAATAATCTGTACCACCTTTCCAAACCAGCCAACAGTCATCCAAGTACCTTCTCCAGATGTCAATTTCAGGTATGTATATGTTGTGTAACTCATCATAAATGATATGTTCCTCTACATATCCCATGTACAGGTCAGCATAAATAGGTGCAAATGAAGCACCCATTGCCGTGCCCAGTATTTGCCAATAACAATCCTGTTTGAAATAGAAAACATTCTTAGTGAGGATATGCTCAGCCATACAAATCAATAATGTACTGAATCCAGGGGAATAAATGTTTGCTTTGTTTAACCAAAAATCCAATGCTGCTAATCCAGCCCAGTGTGGAATACTGGTATAAAGAGACTTAACGTCTAGAGTGCACATTAGCCAATGTGGCTCTAATTGTGAATCAGAAACAATTTGCAAAAATTCTGTGGTGTCTTGGAGTCTAGCTCTGACGAGTGCCAAAAGGGGTTTGAGTTTTTCAGTTAGAAAAGCAGATAGGGGTTCAGTAAGTGATCCAATCCCAGATACAATGGGTCTACCTGGCGGATGATGGAGAGATTTGTGGATTTTGGGTAGCAAATATAGATACTGTTTTGCAGGATCTTTAACCATCAAGTGTAATTTGATCTTATCAGAAATTATGCCAGCCTCCACAGCCTCCTGTAAAAAGTTATCTATTTCCCTTTTAAAATTGATTGTTAGGTCTGTGGTCATGTTCATGTAGTGATGAGGGTTAGACAACTGTCTATTTCCCTCCTCCCTATAATAATCGGAATCCATGACTACAACCGCACCACCCTTATCAGCAGAAACAGTGACTATATTAGTATTATTTCTAAGGTGCGTTAAGGCTAGTTGTTCGGCTCTCAATAAGTTATGTTTGATGGTATTCTCTGATCCCAAATGAAAGTGTAAATCTTTGATAACTGACTGTTGAAAAATAGCTACATGTTTGTCCATAGGTGGATTAAAGGTTGACCGATGAAATCGGAATTCAGAAGATCTTTGAGAAGGATCTGATTGATCAGTAAGCCATCCAACAAGTGTTCTGAAAAAGTGTAAGGATAAAGACAGAGACAAACTGCATAGGTCCAAGACTGCCAACAACGCTTCTATTAAGCTAGTCGTCAGTTCTCCGGTCCTCAGTGTGGCGCTATTGCAGCCCCTGATGCCCGCTTCTGTGGATTCACAGGCCGCTACCAAGACCCTTTCAGAGTCTGGTATGCCACAAGACTCTTCTTCAACTAAGGATCCTATGGGTGTCTCTACCTTGGATGGGTTCAGAGCCACTGAGCAGGCACTGACTTCTGAGGAAGTACTGTGCACTACTGATACTCAACACAGACCAACGACTTCTTTCACGTCTACAGTTCTTTCGAAAACTAATGAGTTTCTAAGGCCCAGGGTATGAACCACACCCAAAAAACCAATTACCCAAGCTCAGGCTTCCTTGCCTCAGTCTCAAATCCTTAAAACGGCAAAAGACCTTATAATGCTTATCAGGGGAAGCCAGGCTACCCCTTTCAAAAGAAAGAGAGACTTGTCTCCAGTAGTTTTAGCTGAACAGGAGTCCGATGACTCTGATGCATCTGAATATGAAGATATGCAACCCCTCTCTGCTTATGAGGATTCTGATGCAGAGGAATCCATCCCTTCAGCTTCTCCACCTGAGGACTTTTCTTTTGGGGAAACCTTACATACTTTAAGGGAGCATTTCCAATGGGAATGTCAGGACTATCCTCAGTCAAAAAAGAGACTCAGGGAATTCTTAGACCTACCACAACACAGATCTCTGGCCATTCCTCCTGTCCTGGATGTTGTGGATGATGTTTTCATGGAATCCATTCTGACCCCTGACACCCTCCCTCCTGCTCCAAGGAAACCTGACAGGTACTATAGAGTCCCTGACTCTCACTGATTTCTTTTCAAAAATCCTACTGCTGACCCCGAGGTCATCTCTCAAGGACCTAAAGGAATCAAACCAATTTCAGCTAAGAATCCCACCCCCTCAGATAGGAATTCCTGAGCATTAGACAGATGGATAAAAAAGTATACACCTTTGCTAATCTTGCTATTAGAGCATTAAATTGTCAGTTCCATATGCTGAAATATCAGCAACATACCATGGAACTCCTCAAACAAAAAATATCTTCTTTCCCTGCTTGTGCAGAAAATAAAGAGTTACAAGAGTTAGTGCATTCTGCAAGTCAAGTAACTAAGCACTCCTAACAATGTGGTTTTGACACCCTAGAAGCATCTTGCAGGGCAGCAGTCACTGGTTCTGTCCTTAGAAGACATGCTTAGCTTAAGGAACAGCCCTTGCCAGACCATATCAAATCCAAATTACTGGACGCACCCTTGCACGAAGACAACTTATTTGGCACCAAGGCAGAAGAGGTATTAAAAAAAGATGGAAGAAAAAGCTAAATCTATGCAGACAGTTAAAGACTTCTTACAGGTTCAGCCACCAAGGTTCAGTAGGCATTGCCCCTCCAAGCACTGGTCCTTTCCTGTCTCCTCCAGGTCAGCTTAACCCAGACCCAGGGGAAGCAGGCCCCCCAGACAACAGCCCCAGGGAATGCAGAGATATAAGCAATGGAGTTCCTCCTCTTCAAAACCAGGGAGTGCAAAGCCACCGCATTATGGAAAAAAATCACAATGACTTTACATGTCCCCCTCCCTCTGCCCACCTGCTCTTGCCACAAGAAGGAAAACTCTCCTTCCATGCAAGCAACTGGGCCACCATTACTAATGACCGCTGGGTCCTCAACATACTGCCCCAGGGATACAAGTTTTATTCCCACACTCTGCCAGCCCCAAAAGGGTTCCCAGATCTTCCCCCAAACCAGTGGGTAGAGGCCAAAAAGCAAGTCCTTTCCCTGCTCTCTATGAGGGCAATAGAGCATGTTCCTGCAGAACAGATAGGCCAAGGTTTCTACTCCAGACTCTTCCTGGTACCCAGAAAAGAGGGCACATAGTGCCCCATCCTCCCATCCTTGATCTATCCATTTTAAACACCTTTCTGGTGATACCAAAATTCAAAATGCTCACCCTTCAATCAGCTTCTACCTATGCTTTCCAAGGATGCTTGTTTAACCACCCTGGACCTAAAATAGGCCTACTTACACATCCCAATCAGGGAATCATGCAGGAAATACTTACATTTCAGGGCAGGATCACTGCACTTTCAGTTCTCTGCACTTCCCTTTGGCTTATCCACTGCTCCCATAGTTTTCATAAAAGGTCTGGCTCCCGCCATTGCTTTTTGCTGACAAAGAAATATTCAAATTTACCAATACTTAGACAACTGCCTGATCCAGGCAGACAGTCAGGAAAAGTTGCTAAAGCACCTGACCTTTGTAAAGGACCTACTGACCTCCCTGGGGTACACTACCAATGAAAAGAAATCCAAACTAGTACTCGCACAAAAAATTGTATTCGTGGGAACAAGCCTGGACACAGCATCCCAGATGGCATTCCTTACACCAAAAAAATAATCCTACCTGACAGCCTACATCTTTCAACCAGCTACCAGGACCCAGCTATCCACAAGGAAAATCCTGTAGGCTCTAGGGTTCATGGCTTCTTGCAATCTACTTATTCCATATGCCAGACAGCATATGAGGAAACTACAATGTTACCTAAAAAGCCTTTGGTGTCAGTACTCTCAAGACCTGGAAACTCTTATACCAGTGATACCTTGTCTAAGGAAAGATGTTCTTTGGTGGGCAGCAGCTTGTTACCACAGCAAGGGACTTCCCTTCTCACAACCCCACACCCTCCCAGATCCTCACCACAGATGCATCAGATTATGCCTGGAGTGCACACCTAGATGGCAGGTGCATTCAGGGCCAATGGAGCCCAAATCAAGTACATTTGCACATCAGCCAAAAGAGATGTTAGCTGTTCAGCACACCCTGACAGCTTTCAGGCCCCTACTCTCCCTGGGGCCTCTACTGATCAAAACAGACAACACCACGGTGATGTGGTATATCAACAAGCAGGGAGGGACTCACTCTTATCCTCTGTGCAGGCTCGCCATGACCCCTTGGCACACGGCCTCAGCCATGCAACTACACCTGTTAGCACAATTCCTGCTAGGCTCTCTAAACTCTCTGGCAAACAACTTAAGCAGAAACCTACTAGACCCACACAAGTGGCAGCTAGACCAAAGCACCTTCACCCTTGTAACCCAGAAATGGGGCACCCCGAAGGTCGACCTCTTTGCTTCCCACTCCAATCATCAGCTCAGCAAATTCTGCACCAGAGAACCTCACAGCAAGGCCTGGAAAGTGGATGCTCTATCCTTCCAGTGGGTAAACCTCTCGGTCTATGCATTTTCCCCTCTACCACTCATTTCAAGGGTACTGCTCAAAATAAGGGAGGAAAAACCGAGGGCAATCCTGATTGCCCCAGACTGGCCATGCCAGCACTGGTACCCACTGCTGTGCATCCTGTCACCCCTGCCACCATGGCACCTACCTCAGATCCCAACACTCCTGACCCAGAGGAATTGAGAATTCATGCATTGCCAATTGCAGACCCTCAATCTGGCAGCCTGGCTTATTGCCTGACCTCTACCCAAACTGCCAAGCAAGTTCTAGATGTTATAAGTGAGGCCAGATGCCCCAGCACTAGAAAGACTTATGCTGACAAGTGGAAAAGGTTTTGCACCTGAATCCAGGCTAAGGGAGCTGGAACAGCACAGGCTTCCCTATCTCTCATCCTGGATTACCTGGCAGACCTACTACACAGGGGTCTATCCTTCTCTTCTCTTAAAATTCATGACTCTGCCATCTCTGCTCATTTTAGCACAGATACACCTCTTTTCTCACACCCTCTCATCAAACTGTTTCTAAGAGGGCTAACAACTTGAGGCCACCTAGAAGAGCTCCTACCCCAGCTTGGGACCTAAACTTTGTGTTGGAAAAGCTCACCCTGCCCCCCCCCCCCCCTTTGAACCTGCAGCTTCAGCAGAGTTAAGATTTTTCTCTTGGAAGACAGCTTTGCTTCTGGCCATCGCCTCAGCTAGAAGAGTTTCAGTGCTACAAGCACTTATGGCTGTAGAGCCCTTCCTAATTTTCCATGCTGACAGGGTCTCCCTCAGGACTAACCCATCCTTCATGCCAAACGTGGTGTCCAGCGTGGCTCTCAACCAATCCATTCATTTGCCCACCTTTTTCCCTAACCTGCAAAACAAGGGGGAAAGGATTCTGCACTCCCTAGATGGGCACAGACAGCTCAAATTCTACCTAGACAGGACTAAATCTTTTAGAAAAACTGATCAATTGCTAGTCAGCTTTGCTGCAGGAGCAGAGGGCAAGGCCATATCCAAACAAACAATTTCCAAATGGATAGCACACTGCATCAATTTCTGCTACAAACAGCATGGGAAACCTCCCCCCAAGGGGGTCAGGACACATTCCACCAGAGCAACCTCCACCTCTGCAGCTTTCCTCAGAGGGGTCCCCACCAGGGACATCCTGAAGGCTGCAACATGGACATCTGTTCATACCTTCACCAAGCATTACCACCTGCCTATCTTCTCCAAATCCAGGGCAGGCATTGCCATCACAGTCTTGCAGGGCATCATAGTCAGCCCCCAGTCTTCTTGACTGCCTCCACCCTTTTCTTCAGCTTGGGGAATCAACCCAAATGTGATGACTGCAACAGTGAAACATGAAGAACATAGTACAGTTGTGTACACTTACCATAAATGTAGATGTTAGAGTGTATTCACTGTTGCAGTCCTGGTTTCCCTCACTCCATTTGTCTTCTCTCTCTCCTTACAAGGAATTTTTGGTATTTACTTTCTACTGGTGGTGTTCTTTCACCATAACCTAGCTCCCTATTGGGGGCTCCTGACAGTTAAGGCAAGAAAAACTGATGTAATGACGTTGGTTGCCTGATTTTATACCACTGACAAACTGATGTCAGTCCTGGAGTGACAGCAACTGACACAGAAATACTAAGCCTCTGGTGTTTGGGCCGACTGAGGGCTACCCTGGCAGGGATAACCCAAATGTGATGACTGCAGCAGTGAATACACTCGAACATCTAAATTTATGGTAAGTGTACACAACTGTACTTTATAGACCTCTTTTATTCCCAAGAATTTTTTTCTAGGTCATGATTTGAGATTTCTTCCTTATATTCCCTCTTTTTCAACCTCTCTTTTACCTCCAACAAAATGTTAACCTTACACTTCCCTTCTAAGGTGTTGAAGGCAATTGATTTAAATTCACCATAAGGCAATGATTCCATTAAGTGTGTGTGTGTGTGTGTGTGTGTGTGTGTGTGTGTGTGTGTGTGTGTGTGTGTGTGGTGGGGGTAGATGCTTTCAGCATGCAAATTATTATTGGCCCCAGTAGGTTTACTAAATGGTCAATATTGATTGTACAGGATGGTACTAGTAAAGCTCTTTCAAAGCGCTGTCTTTATTTTTTTGGATCTAATGTTAATATTACCCTGATAACTTTGAAAGTATTCTGTAGTCATTTGCATTTAATAGTTGCATTGTAACTCTTGATTTAACATTACTGACAATGATCTGCTCATGATGACTCTTGAGGAAAATCCAACTTATCAGAGCTTGTGCCTTTCTACCCCTATATCTACCCAACTCTTTGGTAAGTTACTCTAGGGTCCAATGACAGTTATGTTGAATTCTGCAACAAACTCATGATGCTTTAGTTCTACTGTACAGTCTCATTCAGCTACTTGCCTTTTTGCATACTTAGAAACAATTAGACTACTTCCCATATCAAATAAACTGCTGCCAGGTTAGCAAGCATTTTTGTCTGAAGCAGTAACTTGCATGTTGAAAGGATTGCATGAACATGGATAATATGAGCACCATCTGTGATGGGAGCAAAGTCATATTCAGAAACTCCTAGAATGGGTCTTGGATCATTACTGCACTACTGGAAGCTGCATGGTCTGCTTTGTAGAGTAGGAGAATAGTTCTGCATTTACTCTAAAAGGCTTATTATGCTTTTTTTGCAGGCAGGTGCCTTAACCTTAGAATGCACAAAGGTTTGTAGTTCATTCTCCAAAGGAACCATGTTGTTAATACTGGAAACATGACTTGTACAAAACCAAACATACTAAAGGGGAAACAGGCTTTTGTGTAAAAAAATGCATTAATATGGGTCAAAGACATCCTTAATGCAGTATCTGATGTATAAAAAGAATATTCAGGGGTAGAGATTTCTTTCTACAGACACACACACACACACACACATATATATATATATATATATATATATATATATATATATATATATATATATATATAAAATGGGTCTACTTCATAAAGTCGAAAATCCACATACTCAAATTACATAACATTCAGATGATAATAGCAAAAATCTGTTTACTCAACCTTAAAATAATGAAACCTGGAACATTTAACTTTTTACCTACCCCAACTCCGGTCTTCACTGCTCCATTTAAATGCAGCCTACACTAGATAAGTATCACCCCCCCTCTAACTTATATACACCAACTGCAAGATTGCACTACAGTTTGAAAAGGGTAAATTTCCCAATCCTCACTGTACCGCGATCTCTATTTCAAACTGCAGATGCATATTTAGTGTAGGCTGTATGTTATGTAATTCGAGTATATGGGTCTTCAATGTTATGAAGTAGACCCATATAGCAATATCTATCTATATACCATATTTCTTTCTAAATAAGACCTAACCAGAGAGTAAGGCCTAGCGTGGTTTTCCCAGGGTGGTCATGATATAAGCCCTACCCTAAAAATAACCCCAGTTGATATCATCAACAAAAAACAACGGACATGATGAATTATAAAAAAAAAATTATTGACACCCGTTGACTGAGGTTATCATACTCTGTTCACCTTTTTCGGACCATTCGGACACCCAACTTCTTCTCTTTGCAGAAAGTCGTAAGACTCTTTTCACTGGGAGTCCTCCATGATTTTTACTGTAACCCTAATCATCACTCACACTTAACGGTTGAGATCCTTGGCCCATAAACCCATGCAGGTGTACTTTGATTGGTCAAAGTACAAACAACGCACAGAAAACACACGTTCATGGTAACAAGCAGCTGTAGTAGTGTCTTCTCTTCATAACCGGTGCCATTTTGTGTTGCCCCTCTGGTCGCGTAAGTATTCAATTAATCCCCCACCCCCCAGACAAGATGAGTGCAAAAAGAAAGTGCTATTCCGTTGAGTACAAGACAGGAATTGTGGAGGACTCCCGGGGAAAGAACCTGACGGCTTTCTGTAAAGAGAAGAAGTTAGATCTCCGAATGATCCGAAAATGGCAAGCAATGTACATTAACAGGCAGATGAGGGAAACGCTAAGAAGTGTAAGTGTGGATCAGGTCGGCAACCATTAATTCTTGAGCTTGAAGACATCATCTGTGAGTGGATTGCTAACATGAGAGCAAAGGCTTTGGTTGTGCGCAGGGCTGATATTCAAGCATTTGCCTTGCAATAGCACCACAGTTAGAAATATCCCCAGAAGAATTGAAAGCATCACAACATTGGCTGGATGGCTTCCTTCAGCGATATGAACTGTCTCTAAGAAGATCAACAACACTGTTCAAGCTGGAAGATACTGAAGTTATTAAACGTGCACTTGCATTCAAGTCCTTTGTTGATGGCATTGACTTTTCTAAATACCAACTTTCCGACATGATTGCTATGGATGAAACTGCAGTGTTTATGGGCCAAGGATCTCAAACAACAATTGATCAGAGGGGTGCCTCATCAGTCTACATTCCCTCCACTAGTTATGAGAGTGCACGAGTTACCTGTATTTTGGCAATTCATCTAGATAGAAAGAAAACCCCACCTCAAATCATTAGTAAGGGTAAGAAAGATAAGATTGAATGTGTTTCAGGCATTTACATTCTTGAAACCGTAAAAGCCTGGTGCACACAAGCAGTTATAAGGAAGTGGGTTGATGTAATGCTGCCACTTGTTTTGTGAGGTGGCGAAAGAGGTCTGCTAGTCTGGGATTCAGCCAGCACTCACCACGCTAAAGAAACAGAAATTCCTAGCATGGAGGAGAATAGATCAAATAATGATTCCCGCTGGAATGACTGCCTATCTCCAGACTCTTAATATTGCAATAAACAAGCCATTCAAGGATCATTTGTGCAAGGAACTCAATGACTACATTGAAAATAGAATGGAGAGAAATCAGCATGGAAACTTCATGAAGCCTAGCCTGCAAGAGGTCGTGACTTGGGTGAAAAATTCATGGGATAAAATCACTGAGCTGTGTTGCCAATGCACTACGGGCAGGCTACTTGGACAAGCAGTGCTCATTTAAGGAGAGCTCTCTTGCTAGGTATGACAGACTGGGACCAATGGTGCTACAGGAAATGGAGTCGCAAGAAATTCAGGCCAAGGTTCGGGGGTTGGACACTTATGACAATGTTCCAGAAGAAGATAACATGACTGTATTTGAATAACTGTGAAAGCCAAGGTGCAGATATTCTGGAGTTGAAATGTTTGTTGTGCTGTTTATGTAGAAT
Source organism: Protopterus annectens (assembly GCF_019279795.1). Taxonomy (NCBI): domain Eukaryota; kingdom Metazoa; phylum Chordata; order Ceratodontiformes; family Protopteridae; genus Protopterus; species Protopterus annectens. The sequence goes on along the minus strand of NC_056743.1, from coordinate 1,286,659,449 downwards.
TCTCACACAACTGTCAACCCATTATTAGAACTGTTCTCCAATAATAGAAAAGTACGAAATAAATGTCAATTTGTGTACATGAATAAATGTCGATTTTTGTACATGAAAAAATATTGATTTGTGTTCATTAATAAATGTCAATTTTTGTACATGAATAAGTGAATAAAGGTAGATTGTTGTACGGTGCAGGTAAATAAGGCATCCCCTGATAATAAGCCCTAATGTGCATTTCATCAGGAGAAAGAATATAAGACCCGGTCTTATTTTCAGGGAAATACGATATGTATATATATATCTATATATATATATATATATATATATATATATATATATATATATATATATATACAGATAGATAGATATTGATATATATACACATATACTACACACACACACACACACACACACACACATATACATATATATATATATATATATATATAGTTTACTATCTAAAGGTAGACTGAAAGTTCGGCGAACATGGGAATGTCGAACGGCAGTTGACTGATTCCCGTATTGCCGACCTTCATGTCTGCGAGTGTCCATTGCAGTGAATGCTACTGTGCATTCACTTACATGCGGTCGATATTATGACTAGAGATCATGGTAGAGTGCAGATCGAGGAATTTACTCTTTTTCTCACTGTAGTGCAATCTCGGAGTTGGAATATATAAGTTGCAGGGGGTGTGGGGGTGCAGCCCCTACAAAAACGTGAAGTTTGATCTGAGAAGAAGTATTTCCTGTAATAACTAATCTTTCTACACAATTTTGGAGGATTTGCTGTATTTCAAACACATGTATGGGGAATCGAAATATTCGAACGAGTTTCACGCCACTGTATTTTCCGACATTATGAACTAATTAATATGCCGCACATCACTCATTTAAACCACAATACTGATATATTTGCATTTTGATATAAACCTGTATATATATATATATATATATATATATATATATATATATATAATTACTAAATAACCAACTTGCGAGACTAAGAAGATAAGCTATAATAAAATAACTTAAAACACCCTGACCACGAGAAACGAATCTCGAACTATAAAACAAAAAAAATAAAACACGTAGGCTGAACTAGTGTTTTAGCACTTTCATCTTTTATTGATGGATAAGACTTCTTCAGAAACAAATACATAAATGCAGTGTAATCAGTTGTACACACTTGATATTCTATAATTAAAAAAAATACTAACCTGTCATAAAGAGATAGAATGTCAAAGGGCCAATCATAAGACGCAGCAATAAAATAACCCAACCCATAAAAAATGCTGTTATTACCAAGAGATGTCAGCATTAAAAGGTACATTTTATATATATATATATATATATATACTATGTATAATTTTATATATGTATATATATATATATATATATATATATATATATATATCAAATATAGAAAGAAAATGAACTCCAGCAGCAAAAACAACTAAACACAACAAAAACGCTGCACCAGGGAGTCTAAATCCAGTATGAAGTAGCTTATTCCTGTCCAACAAGAGCAAAACATTTAAACATTTGTGCAGTGAACCAATACATTTAACTCTCTGGTGCATTATGTTGTATGTGTAGATATATATTTATAAATACTTATATATATATATATATATATATATATATATATATATATATATATATATATATATACCATACCTCTCAACCTGGAGGCATCAAAAATCTTTACAAAGGCACACAAAATTATATACAAAGGGCCAAAGATCTGTACACTAATTAACATAACAGTTGCATACATAAAATAACTCCACCCACTCTGATGGAACTGTGGGATATCAACATTCACATGATAATTGAGAAAATGTTCCCCTTTGAAAATGTACACCCTATACAGATAAAACACAAGAGCACATTAAATCGACATTGAAACTCACATTCAAAGAAAATGCATCTGGCTAGTGGCAAATAAAGTTTATCTTTGGGCTATTTTCAGACCATGAGCCCCTTGCACACATTTTTATGACCATATAGACATTGTCTGTTCTTTACCTTCACCTTCCTGATTGTGTTAAATTATATTCATTGTATAATACAGCATCACTTGTTAGAGCATGCTAAACTTGTAGTTTTGAACATTTTCCCAGTAAGCAATGGAACAAAAAATATGAACCAATAATGACAAAACTGCCCGTTTCATAACATTTCTACTATAAAAAGCCACTCAATATCAGACAATATGCACAATCTCTGCATAAGTAAAAGTCATCTGAATAATTTCACATTAAAGAGATCTGTAACTAATAATAGGTTGCTGCTAGCAAACAACTTTATATTTCAATGTTTCATCTACAAATTCAGTGCCTGCTACCCTTGAAGAATAAATTGCCTAGGTTATATTAAAAAATGGTAAACTGGTAATATTTTAGTAGGGAATGGATAGCAAACAAACAACAGATTCATAGTTACTAGGCATGACATCCAAAGGAGAACATACTCAGGGCAGCACCATCCCCACCCCCTTAAAGTACAAGACAGTATCAGCAATCCATCTACATGGTGAGGGAGTAGAACCAATAGCCTTCTGCATCAAAAGCAAGTATGCTACCCTGTTTGCTGCTAACATTTCTTTCAAATTCTATAGCACAAACAGTAATTTGCTAAACAAAACAGATGCACATTAAACAGACTTAGTATGAGCATCAAAAATGTTCTCTTCCATAGAAGATCACACAGTTCTTTGAAAATGCACTGAAGCTCATACAGTTCCTTGAAAATGCACTGAAGCTCGCACAGTTCCTTGAAAATGCACCTTGAGTGCTCTGGTAGTTGGTGTAGAGGATTCAGGTTCTTGTCACCTGTAACTAAGGTACAGGGTTTGAGTGTGAATAAATTAATTAACCTGCCATCCCAAACCTGGGCATTTTACACACATGTACTTTAAGGTGAACTGTACAGGAAAAAGCACGACGGGTAAGAACTGTGTTTTGACATAAAAAAGCAATGAGTCTAAACATAAATGAAGTGGGATCACATGAGTATATTTTCAACTTGTAAAACTGGATTTATTTATTAATGGAGCTGTGGAAATAATAAAATGTCATGTCTGCTGTATTAATTATCCCAGTATATATTGCCCAAAGCAATTATTTTGAATGTACAGTGGATATAAAAAGTTTACACACCCCTGTTAAAATGCCAGGTTTTTGTGATATATAAAAAATGAGACCACAAAAAATCATTTCAAAACTTTTCCTACCTTTAATGTGACCTATAACCTGTACAATTCAATTGAAAAACAAACAAATCTGTTAGGGGAAAAATATAAAAAATAAACATACAATAAGCTGGTTGCATAAGTGTGCACACCCTTAAACTAATACTTTGTTGAAGCACCTTTTGATTTAATGACTGCATTCAGTCTGATTGGGTAAGGGTCTATCAGCATGGCACATCTTGACTTGGCAATATTTGCCCACTCTTCCTTGCAAAAGTGCTCCATATCTGTCAGATTGCGAGGGCATCTCTTGTGCACAGCCCTCTTCAGGTCATACCACAGATTTTCTATTGGATTTAGGTCTGGGCTCTGGCTGGACCATTCCAAAACTTAAATTTTCTTCTGGTGAAGCTATTCTTTTGTTGATTTGGATGTCTGCTTGGAGGTCATTGTCATGTTGAAAGGTGACATTCCCCTTCATCTTCAGCTTTCTAGCAGACAAAGGTTTTGGGCCAAAAGTGACTGGTATGTGAACTGTTCATAATTTCCTCCACCTTGACTAAAGCCTCAGTTCCAGCTGAACAAAAGCAGCCCCAAAGCATGATACTGCCACCACCATGCTTCACTGTGGGGATGGTGTTATTTTGGTGATGCAAATATTTGTTTTTCCACCAAACGTACCTTTTGGAATTGTTGCCAGTGGTATTTGAACTGTTCATAATTCCCTTCACCTTGACTAAAGCCTCAGTTCCAGCTGAAGAAAAGCAACCCCAAAGCATGATACTGTCACCACTATGCTTCACCGTGGGGATGGTGTTCTTTTGGTGATGCAAAGTGTAGTTTTTGCACCAAACATACCTTTTGGAATTGTTGCCAAAAAGTTCAACCTTGGTCTCATCAGACCATAACACATTTTCCCACATGGTTTTGGGAGGCATGATGTATTGTTTTGCAAATTTTAGCCAGGCCTGGATGTTTTTCTGTGTAAGAAAGGGCTTCCGTCTTGCAACCCTACCCCATAGCCCAGACATATGGAATATATGGAAGATTGTTGTCACATGTAGTACACAACCAGTACTTGTTGTCACATGTAGTACACAACCAGTACTTGCCAGAAATTCCTGCAGCTCCTTCAGTGTTGCTGTAGGTCTCTTGGCAGCCTCCCTGACCAGTTTTTGTCATGTCTTTTCATCAATTTTGGAGGGATGTCCAGTTCTTTGCAATGTCACTGTTGTTTCATATTTTCTCCACTTTTTGATGACTGTCTTCAATGTGTTCCATGGAATATCCAATGCTGTGGAATTTTTTTTGTACCCTTCTCCTGACTGATAGCTTTCAACAAATGAGATCCCTTTGATGCTTTGTAAGCTCTCTGTGAACCATGGCTTTTGCTGTAGCAGACAATTGAGTAAATGTCAGGAAATTCCTACTAGGACAGCTGAACTTTATTTGAGGTTAGTCAGAGTCTCTTTAATTGAGGGCAGATGTGTACCCAAGAAGACTGAATGTTGCAATTAAATCAAAAGGTGTTTCAACAAATTATTAGTTTAAGGGTGTGCACACTTATGCAACCAGCTTATTGTATGCTTTTTACTTTTTATATTTTTTCCCCTAAAAGATTTGTTTTTCAATTGAATTGTACAGGTGATACGTCACATTAAAGGTGGGAAAAGTTTTGAAATGATTTATTGTGGTCTCATTTTTTAATATCACGAAAACCTGGCATTTTAACAGGGGTATGGAAACTATTACATCCACTGTACGTGTATGTGTCGGTGTGTTAAAACAAAAAAATGCTGCATTGTAATAAGAAAAAAGCGCAACCTAATGTTATGCACAATGTAAATAATAAGCCATATGTTATACTATATCCTGTAACTCAGTTAACGTACTATATAAACAAAGTATGAAACCTAAAAATAAAAACATTCATATTGTGTGAAGCAGATGAAAGGAAGAATGATAACCTCTATTTCATACATCATAAAGAAACTCTAACGAAGCAAAACAATATACAGTGAAACAAATAACCCAACCACTACAAAGTCTTATTCATTATTATGGGACTGATCTGACTGCTTCGCAAAGTCTTGCTTTACCTTCTGTACCCATATGTCAAGTATCTGATGCTTAGATAAACAAATACATCTCAAGAGGTAACGAGAGTTGAAAACATACATGCAGGTGACAGAAATAACTGGAGGGAGCATAAGGTCCTACACCAGGTCCTTAATGCATCAAAATACTTCCTTCTGTGGCAGATGATGAGTGTGAGATATGACTAAAAACTCACATTGGAGTTCTGAATTCAACTACTTTATGGTTGTAACAACTGCAGGAACTGTCTCCTCACATTAAGTATGTTAATCTGTGTGCCTTCACAAAGGCAACAGAGAGAGCAAGTGGAATACATATATTTTTTAAGCACCAGTTCTTGTTTCTCTAAGCCCTCTGAGAGATCTGTAATTCATAAATGTAGCATACAAGTCAGACACTCTTCAAACTCTTCATCCTTGGAAGCATATTTTGCAGGACAACAGGACACATGGTGTAAAACAAATTCTGCGTGTTTTTTTTTCTCCTCCTCTTTTACAAGTTATCATGAGTTTAGTTTTGTCGGTTTGTACCAGGTTTGACAAAACAATACTGACTTTATATTATTTACTTCAAGCAGTTAAGAATGGCCATCCACAAATGCATTCCAACATCCAGATGTAAACATCTGGCATTTAACCTTTGCTACCATCCAAGGTCACTAAACTGTCTTTCTCTAGAACAGGAACATCATTCCATACATTAAAAAACAAACACATAACAGCTAAATTACCAGGCCTGTTTCCAAATATAGGTATTCCACAACAAAATTTTATCAGCAACTGAACCTAAAAAAGTCCTACTTAACCTATCTAAACTCCCTACTCACTCAATACATACATACATACATACATACATGCATACACACACAATCCTGAAGTAAGATTCGGT
>NC_056743.1:1286645777-1286648277 GCF_019279795.1 Protopterus annectens | reverse complement strand
TAATCTACAATTAGCCATTAATATTAATAATTCTGAAAACAGTGACTAACTAATCATGTGTCCACTAACAACCAATCATCATCCCCAATACCCAAAAAGTTACTTTTAAAGAGATAATATATTCAAAAAGTTAAAAAAGTGACTGAAAAAAGTAAAAAAATAATAACTTTAATCCCCATGGTGCAGTTTTGCTCCAGTCTTAATTGTTTAGTTGTGTCTTTATAATCTCTGTGCTATTAAAAAGTACTTAATCTTAACAGTCTCATTTAAGCCTGGATGCTTGTCCAATCTCAGTTTGATCTGCCACTGGGACTCACGGCATTCTAGATGTACTTTATAATTTCCCAAAAAACACTCATGTCTACTGCTTCTGATATGAAAACCTGGAATTTCCTGAAATTGGAGCATCTGAAAGAGTGTTTTACTAAAGCATTACTTATATCACCTTTTTAATCACTAAAATGTGCTCATAGATCATACACAATGACCCCGCATGACAGTCTTCTTATAGTCTTGCCTACATAGTAGTTGGAGCAGGTATCACACATCGCTAAATATACATCTTCTTTGGAATTACAGTTCTAGCTGTCATTGGACCAAAGTGCCAAGTTTAAAGGTTTGATAACATTAGAGCTGTTGTTTACATCTGCCGAATTTAAACATCCCTGGTGTTGCTTGTCTGCCAGAGTCAGTTTTGGGTTGGCTCTCTAAAATGGATTTAACATTGTTGACTCTTTTATGTAAATCTGGGACTGTCTCCTTGCATTCTAACAAAGTCATGATTTCCCAAAATTATTTTTCAGTTTCCCTTGAGAATGTCTTTGATCAATAACATGTCAGTGATGAGGGGGAGTGGAAATGCCCCCAGTAACCCATAGAAAGTCTCTGTGTGGAGGTGTGTGTCTCACTACTGACCAATTATTTTTCAGACTTATGTCAATGTAGGATTAGTCTCACTTTGTATGTTCTTAACAAATGAACTTTATTCATGATCCTGGTGAGCCAGTCAGAATCGTACCCTGTCATCATAAAAAAGGATTTCAGGATGTCCGTCTGTGTGCAAAGATGTAGTCTTCACTGGTCAATCTGCTTAGATGAATGAACTGTCCCTTCACCACACCCTTCTTCGTGTGATGTGGATACTGACTCATCCTATGTAAATATTGATTTACAAATTTTCTTAAATATAAACTTTCTTCCCGAAAGTTATATCTTCACTAATCAGTCTAGAAAATCGGATGTATTGACCTTTAACTATATTGGATTTCATAAAAAAATGGATGTTGACTTTAGAAATTCCCAAAAAATTGCTTCTAAACATTTTTCCCTGGAATATATTGGAAACAAATTTAAGATTGTCTTTGTCTAAAGAAAGTTCAATATCTAAAAATTACACTTTGGTCACTTTACCGAAAATAGTAAAATTCAAAAAACCTATTGTATACTTTGAGTACTAATAAAAAATGGTTTAATTCTTCATCTGTTCCTTACCAAATGAAAAATATATTGTCAGTACAGCATTTATATAATTTAATTTTCTTAAAACCCTTAAGTCTGATTAAACGATCAGTCTCCCAGACACTTGGGACTAAATTGGCATAATTAGGGGCCATTTTGGCACCCAACTCCCTTTTGTTGATGATAAATAATATTGTTAAACATGAAGAAATTATTTTCTAGGACCAAGTCCTTGCACATGGGGAATGTTTGTATACAAAGATTCAATATCTAACTTCACTAATAGATTATCTTGTTGGGTAACTTCATAAGAAAAAAAGTTGTTTAAGAAGCAACCAAGAATCTTGAGTAGTCTGAACAATGGGGTTCAAAAATTATCAATGTATTGTGAGATGCATTCAGTTTTGGTGCATTTGAGAGAAACAACATTTCCAAAAGTAGTAAGATAAAAACCAAAAGGACTCACTGAAGAAGCTGTAGTTTCCAGTTTAAAAACACAGTTTTAATCCACAAAAAGGAAGCAGAAGCGCTTTTGTAGGTACAAATCCCACTTCTTCAGATGCTAACAACTGTTCAAACAGAAATGGTTTAAATACATATACAGAAACACCTGAAGTAATTAAGTAGTGACATCGCCTTAAAGCTACACTCATGTTAAAATGTTCAAGACAAGGATATTATACATCTACCTGCCTATATTTGACTAAACATTTAAATACAGTACTTAAGTTTTAAAAAATATGTAAAAAGATATAAAACATTGCAATACAAAATATATATAATTATTTACTATATATACCTATTGCATATTTTCACCTAGTGAAAGGTCTTTTCTTTAATAAAGGCTTGAAGGGAACATATTCATTCATTCCAAAATCAGCACTGGCTCTCAACCTTACTATCTATTCTGCTACTAAGTTTTCTATGACATTTCGTATGTCACCACCCTTAATATTCTCAGATAACCTGCTGATAACTATAAACTTAAATGTGTGTCCAGAATCAGTTTCATTCACATGTTTAACTAAAGCACTTAAATTGT